>NC_052676.1:10284935-10369935 GCF_016802725.1 Solenopsis invicta | reverse complement strand
TGTTGCCCAGTGTGTATATATATATATATATATATATATATATATATATATATATATATATATTAGGAGTACAAATTGAAAACCGCCGTTTTCCAGTAGATGGCGCCAGCGGTAAATGCTGGCGCCAAAAGTTAGATCAAAAATTTGAAATGTACGGTTGGGCATCTGGCAACAGTTCCTTATCATTGCAGTTGTGAATTTTTATCGGCGTTATATATTTTTTTGTGATTGAAAATGTCGAAATTTGTGCCCAATAAGCGTCATTTGCGGGAAGTTTTGCTTTTTGCCTTCAATTCGAAAAAATCTGCGACTGAGGCGCGTCAAATGATTGTAAAAACTTATGGTGAAGCTTCCATTAATGAAAGAACGTGTCGAGAATGGTTTCAACGCTACAAAAGTAGTGATTTTGTCATAAAGGACAAGGAGCGTCCCGGATCGGTGAAAAAGTTTGAAGGCGCAAAGTTAGAGGTATTATTGGGGTGAAACCATCATAGAACGTCGCTATCAAGCTCAACTAATGCGTTTGAGCCAAGCATTGCAGAAAAAACGGTCACAATACGAGCAAATACACGAAAAAGTGATTTTGCTGCACGACAACGCTCGGCCACATGTTGCTCAGGTCGTTAAAACCTATCTGGAAACATTGAAATGGGACATCTTACCTCATCCGCCGTATTCTCCTGACATTGCTCCTTCAGATTACCACTTGTTCCGATCAATGGCGCATGGCCTGGCTGAACAGCACTTCCATTATTACGAAGAGGCCAAAAACTGGGTCGATTCGTGGATCGCCGCAAAAGACGAGCAGTTTTTTCGACGCGGGATTCGTATGCTGCCCGAAAGGTGGGAGAAAGTAGTGGCCAGCGATGGACAATACCTTCAAGAATAAGTATGTAACCATTTTTCAACAATCAATCCTCAAATTTTGACAAAAAACAGCGGTTTTCATTTGTACTCCTAATATATATATATATATATATATATATATATATATATATATATATATTTCTATCAGCATATTATATAAATTAATAACGATAAAAGAAAAAAAAATTTTTTTTTATTGATTTATCTTTACAGAGTGTGTAATTGTAAAACATATATTTATATATATATATATATATATATATATATATATTTATATATATATATATCTTCCGTTGAAATAATATAGAACTCTAATCTTGTGTAAGTACCTCAAACGTTTAGATAATTAAACGAGTGCTAATAAATAAATAAGTGTTTGGGAACACGAAGGAAATAGAAAAGATTCTTTGTCCTTCCTGTTTTCACCCACATATATAGAGAAGAATAAAGGGATAAATATAAATATATAAGTATGTAAGAAATGCAAAAAAAAAGTCCTTATATAAAAAAAATATTTAAAAAAAGGGGAAATCCTTTATTATATATTATGCAAATATTTTTATAAGAATATATATATTTATGCCTTGCATCTATCAGGGAATTATGTAAAACCTTACCAAAGATAAGAATTTTTATATTATAAACGCGGCGCTGGTAGTTAAGTAAATAACACTAAAAAATAAATAACCAGGAATACGAAAGAAAAAAAGGGAAGGGGATTTGGAGGTCGCCCTTTTCTTTCCTATTTCTACATAACTCACAACGCACACCTGAGTGCATTTAGATATAGATCTTCCCTTGTCAATATAAGAATTAATAGTTGTCGAAGGAAAAGAAGCAAATCTCTTTGCAAATGTTGTGCATCCCCAACATTTGTCTAAGCCGGGGTGTGTTACGTCCTGCGGAGTAACGATTCTTTCCTTCGCAACCAGCGGATATTCTAATTAACGGGCGAGCGACGGTGATCTCACCCCGATCCCAAGAATACGGTGACTCTCACGGCAATAACCGGATGTCACGAATTAAGTATTTATAAATTCATCAATTAAAGAGATCTGAGGTGACACCGTTGCTCGATACCGGAAACACCCAAGAGAGTAAAATCAGGGAGCTGGAAGACGCACGTGTGCATCCTTTTGAATTCTGATGCCCGACACCCGCATAGCAACAAATCAAAGAATTTTTTGACATTTAATGGTTCTGAGAGTTCAATTGTCAAACTTGCCGCTTTCTCGGATAACAATTACCGAGGAATATAAAAAAGTCGTAAAAGTAAATATTGCACGTGGATGTATTAATGAATAAAGTGGTGCACACGGCCCTCGAAGGGACAAAGGGAATCATAGATGAAAAATAGTATAAATAGGTGCGTCTTCTAGCGGAGCGCGCAGTACACAGTTCACAGTTCACTTCAGACAGTTCAGTTCAGAGCAGTCTAGTCCGAATCGCAGTTCCGTGGTAGCTTGCATGCCCGAGTTCTGCGACTCTCGGATCCGCGGCCTCTAAACTCGTGCGGAGCACAAATCTCGGTCGGGAAGGTGCTATAGTGGAAACCGGCATATCCGGGATCTGGCCACCGTTCCCCATCGCACTCGCAATTTTGTCTGACTGGAAAGGGCTATAATGAGAGCGGACATGTTTGGGATCTGCCAACCATTCTTCATCGCACATGCAATCCTTTTGGCTGAATTGTTCGTCTCCCGCTGAGTCCGGCCCCAGTTTGGAGGTCTGCGGCCCGAGAGTACCAGATTTGTCAACTCTAACAGTTTAACCAACAAGTAGTAAGATTCAATCATAAGTTTATCCTTCCTGACGGGCTTTTCTCTCTTACGGGTGATTTATACATATTCACATTACAATTTCCCCTCCAAATCGAATCAAACTCTGTTTCATTCGATTCAACCTTGATTTCTATTCTGGATTAAATCGAGTTTCGGCTCGTTTTGATTCAACGAAATTTATACTCTATTCTTCTGGATTGAATCAAACTCTGTTTGATTCGATTCAACCTTGATTTCTATTCTGGATTATATCGAGTTTCGGCTCGTTTGATTCAACGAAATTTATACTTTTATTCTTCTGGATTGAATCAAACTCTGTTTGATTCGATTCTACCTTGATTTCTATTCTGGATTAAATCGAGTTTCGGCTCGTTTTGATTCAACGAAAATTATGCTTTTATTCTTCTGGATTGAATCAAACTCTGTTTGATTCGATTCAATCTTGATTTCCATTCTGGATTAAATCGAGTTTCGGCTCGTTTGATTCAAAGGAAATTATACTTTTATTCTTCTGGATTCAATCAAACCCTGTTTGATTCGATTCAATTTTAATTTCTATTCTGGATTAAATCGAGTTTCGGCTCGTTTGATTCAAAGGAAATTATACTCTTATTCTTCTGGATTTAATCAAACTCTGTTTGATTTTATTCAACCTTGATTTCCATTCTGGATTAAATCGTGTTTCGGGTCGATTTGATTCAAAGAAATTTAGACTTTCTGGATTCGAATCGCCCTCCTCCGATTCGATTCAGACTCATATTATTTTCTAATTCAACTACCTTTCCCTCCCCTCTCCCCAGCTAAAAACCTTTTTTTTATTTTATTTATTTATTTTTTTCTTCTCTTCTTTCTCTTTCGTATATTAGAGAGAAAAGGGGGTCAAACATTTTTGTTATTTTCGTTCTAGTGAATAACCATATTCCACCCAAAATACACAAAAATAAGTTTCGCGCCGGAGCCCGCCACTGTCGGAATCGCAGAAACCGGAGAGCAAGAAAGCTTGCTGCGTCGCTCAATCTCCCTTCTGAAGCAACACCGTTTATCGCTAACTTATTTAAATTAGGAACCTTACATAACAAACCATTCAATATCTCTATAACTTCCGGTAACACACCCACCAATTCTTTCGCTGAACCAGTCGCTTTCGACGAAGAGGAACCGTCAACCCCCTCTGAAGACGTAAATTCACCCGCTGAACCCTCTTACTCTCCAGTCGCTCTCGACGATGAGGAATCGTCAACCCCCTCCAAACACGCAAACTCCCCCGCCTCTATTTCGAGTCAACTCACGTATAGTATCTTCCCCGATTCTCCTATCTCCCTGTCTCCACCTCGAAACCCCGAGGTTCCGGACTTCGGGGAGGACGGATTTCTGCGGAGATCTCCGAGCCCCAAGTTCCTCGATCTCGAGGAAGAGGAAGAAGCTCCCTTAGAGCCTCCGATCTTCGGATCCCACGATCTCGAGGATGGGCCTCCTCCCCCTTCTCCTGTCTCCAGCGTGGAATATCTAGACGAGCTTCCACCACTTCCACCTCGTTCGTTTTTCGCTCCTGGCCCCCTCCAGTCTTTAAACGCCATCCTGTCCGTCCTCCCTTTGTGTTCCAATCCCCTCCCTCCTGGCGCATTTTCAGTCGGGCCTGACCAGTTCGATCTGTAAACCGTTCGCGCCTACCTTCCTCACCTCTCTCCTGACGGAACTATTCCCGTCTTCTTCCCCCACACGTACCCAAATTATTATTTAGTCCCGAAATTAATGTTCCTTAATCATTTTCGCCCCAATTTCGCTACTGTAAGTGAAATTAACGAATAATATTTCTAAATAATATGGACACGATTACACATACACACGTGCGCATACCCTGTTCGTTACACTACTATAGAATATTATAAATGTAAATATATATATATATATATATATATATATATATATATATATATTGTTACGTCCGACGGTGGCACAAGACACTCACGCGCACTCACGCACAATAAATAATTGAGCAGACTCTTTTAAAGAAACTGAGACGTTTATTAGAACACGTCTGTCACCGAGACGAGGCTCCAGACGTAAGCAACATAACAACAACAACCGTCGTCAACGAGCGACCGTCAACTCATTACTATCGATTACATAAACTATACGGTGACACATTACAAATATCGCACGACTGTAACACTGCCCCCCTTCTTTAAAGTTGTCGTCCCGACAACCAAGCTGGAAGGCTTGTTCTTCCAGAGATCATGAAGCTGCGAAACCTCTTCTTCAAAACGGAACCTTCTCGCTTCAATCTTTGCTCGTACAAAACTCTTCATCTTGATTCTTGAGTGCTTCTTTCTTGATTCTTCGGACAAGGGGGGGAAATTTACTCTCGAGGATCCAACGCCTTAAAAGCTCCCTATGTCCCCGCATCGGCATTTGCCCTCAGGCCCTCGGAAAAACCTCGATTCAAAAACCGGGGCGAGGCGGTCTTCTTCAAAAAAGAATTTCGCAGACTTCCCTCTACGCGTCGAAACGGTTCCCCCTTGCAAGCCTCCAAACTGAAATAACAAATAAAATCCGACAAGTGCTCAATTCACAAAACATTAGTTTATCTCTCTCTCTCTCTCTCTCTCTCTCTCTCTCTCTCTCTCTCACACACCCCCCAGAATCCCTTCCCCCCAAGGCGAAGATTTCCAGAAAGGATTTCTGATCTCCCGCTCTACCCTGGGCTTCTGCCTCAGGTTACCGAGCACCGTCCTTTCCTGTAAACCTTAATTGACGACCTCCTGCTCTACCTTGGGCTTCTGTCACAAGTAACCGAGCGTCGTCTATTCTCTCAATCAAAATTCCGTGACGATCTCCCGCTCTACCCTGGGCTTCTGCCTCAGGTTACCGAGCATCGTCCCTTCCTGTAAACCTTAATCGACGACCTTCTGCTCTACCTTGGGCTTCTGCCACAAGTTACCGAGCGTCGTCTATTCTCTCAATCAAAATTCCATGATGATCTCCCGCTCTACCCTGGGCTTCTGCCTCAGGTTACCGAGCATCGTCCCTTCCTGTAAACCTTAATCGACGACCTTCTGCTCTACCTTGGGCTTCTGCCACAAGTTACCGAGCGTCGCCCCCAAAAATTTTCTATAATAGAAGTTCCCTAGAACTTTCATTATCTGAACGTAAACAAGAATAATTCCCCCCAAATAAATTCCGGGCCCTGATTCCCTATTCACACTCTAAACGTCTTTCCGAATACGGTGCTAATCTGTCCGCATGCACAACCTTTCTTCTATGTCTCAATGACTTTTGAATACTGAACACTACCTCACTAAGTTTTCTTACTATTTCATAAGGACCTTCCCAATTCCTTTGTAATTTAGGAGCCTTTCCTTTTACCCTATGAGGATCAAACAGCCAAACCTTTTGCCCTTCCTGAAAAAGAACCTGTCTAACTCCTCGATCATATCTGTTTTTTATTCGAGAAGATCTAAGATCCATCCGCTCCCTAACGTTATTATGAATAAATTCCATTTTCCTTCTTAATCCACTAACATAATCTTCATCAGAATCTACTTCAGAATCTACTCTGGAAGACTACCTCGCAGCAAATCTAAAGGAAGTCTTAAATCTCGGGCAAAGCACAACTCGGCAGGAGTAACACCAGTGGCCTCATGCTTCGATGATCTATAAGCTAAAAGAAACATTGGAACCCAATGATCCCAATCTCGTTGATTCTCGGAAATAAATTTTGATAAATAACCAATTATAGTTTGATGTTGTCGTTCTACCTGCCCATCAGACTGAGGATGTAAGGGAGTCGTTCTCGTTTTCTTAATTCCAAGCAAACTCATTAATTTCGAGAACATCTTAGATTCAAAATTTCTTCCTTGATCAGTATGGATCTCCATAGGAACTCCATATCGAGAAATAACCTCCTTAACGAGAACTTCTGCTATTGTCCTGGTCCTAATGTTCCTAAGCGGAAAAGCCTCCACCCACTTGGAGAAACAATCAACGATAACAAGCAAATACTTATTTCCAAAGAAGGTAGAAGGAAGAGGCCCAAGTATGTCCATCTGTATTCTCTCAAATGGAGCTCCCACATTGCAGACTTGTAAAGGGGATTTCCCCTTTCCGGAAAGACTCTTCTTGGAAACACAAATTTTACAAGTTCTACACCAATCTTCTACATCTTGCTTGCAGGTCGCCCAGAAAAACCTCTTACGGATTTTCTCTAAAGTCTTATTAACTCCAAAATGACCTCCAGTAGAAGAATCATGCGCTTCTTCCAAAATCCGCTTAATTCGCTTGCGCGGAACAACAAGTTGGAAAATGTTGAATTTTGAATTTGAAGATTCCCATCTTTTATAAAGAACTCCATTCCTTAAAACAAGCGCATCCCAATACGACCAGTAAATCTTGCAAGAAGGATCTTTAGAAATAATCTCCGTCCAAGAAGGTCGTTCTCCCGAGACCTTGCTTTGATAAATAAAAGAAATACCAGGATCCCCTTTCTGATCTTCACGCCACTCCTCCAAATTTTCTCCTTCTAGAATCAATCGTCCAACAGTCTCTTTTTCAAATAAGGTGTTCTTCAATTCCACTTTAGTACAATATTGACATCCGTAATCCTCACACAATCGCCTAGAAAGACCGTCAGCATTCTTATGACACTGACCCCTCCGATGGATAATTTCAAATTCATACTGCTGAAGCCTTTCCATCCAACGAGCCAATTGACCCTCTAACTCCTTAAAGGACATTAACCATCTTAAAGAAACATGATCTGTACGGACCAAAAACTTTCGTCCATAAAGATAATGATGAAAAGTTTTTATCGAATCAACAATAGCTAATAATTCCCGACGCGTTGTACAATAATTCCTCTCAGCCTTAGAAAATACTCGGCTAAAATAAGCAATCACTTTTTCCTTTCCGTTTTGTGCCTGTGACAAGACTGCACCAATTCCCGTATTCGAAGCGTCAGTATCAAGAATAAATTCCCCATCTCCTTTTGGAAAAGAAAGAATAGGAGATGATGTTAATATTTGTTTTAATTTATCAAAAGCTCTTTGACATTCCTCATCCCAAAAGAATCTAACTTGATTTTCAGTTAAAACATATAACGGTTTTGCTATGGACGAGAATCCTTTAACAAATCTCCGATAATATGAGCAAAATCCTAGAAAACTTCGAATATGCTTCTTATTATGCGGAACTGGCCAATCCCTCACAGTCACAATCTTTTCAGGGTCCGTTGCAACGCCCTCAGCTGATATAACATGACCTAAATATTTAATGCTCTTTCCAAAAAGAACACATTTTTTAGGATTAATTTTTAAATTCGCAGAGCGTAGCCGAAGAAAAACTTCTCTCAAATTCTTTATCATTTCCCCAAAATTTTTCCCGAATACAATAACATCATCAAGATAAACTAAGCAAATTTTTGATAATAAATTTTGTAAAATCCTTTCCATTAATCTCTCAAAAGTTGCGGGGGCGTTACAAAGGCCAAAGGGCATAACATTAAATTCCCAAAGACCGTTACCGATAGAAAAAGCAGTCTTTTCTTTATCCCTTGGATGAATTTTTACCTGCCAGTAACCGCTTTTTAAATCCAAAGAGGAAAACAAATCGTTACCTGCTAATTGATCGAAAATGTCATCAATTCTAGGCAAAGGAAAAGAATCTTTCTTAGTAACATCATTTAACTTCCTGTAGTCAACACAAAATCTGATTGTTCCATCCTTTTTTTTTACCATAACCGCCGGCGAAACCCAGGGACTCTGAGATTCCTTGATAACTCCATGTTCCTTCATGTCCTGAATAATTTTATCTACCTCTCCTCGTAAATGGATCGGAATTCGACGAGGTACCTGTTTAATTGGGGAAGAATCTTTTACATTGATCTCATGTTTGACAACATCACAATTCCCTGCAACAATTTCATCAGAAAACACATCCCGAAATTCAATCAAAAATTCCGCAAAAATTTTCTTCTGACTGTCATTTAAATTTTTTGAATCTTTAATGAAAAGTTCTTTCAAAATTTCAGGAATCTCTTTAAAACAACTTTCCACACGAGAACATCTTGAAATATTTGTTTCACCAGATAAAGATTGACCCTTAAAAACGAAATCAAACACATTTCCTAAATTCATTTTTTTAAGAAAATCCACTCTTAAGATGCAATCATCGCTAATGTCCGCAATTAACATTGGCATTTCTACAGAAAAGTTTCCAAGCCGAACTTTTACAATTGTTCTGTATTTAATCAAAATTCTTTCCCCCGTAGGATATTTCAAATCACCATCAAAAATCTCAACTTTTCGCTTACCTAACTCAACAAAATTTCTATTCAAAATTGATACATCAGAGCCCGTATCTATTTTAAAGATACAATGTTTATTATCTGCTTCCCCGGAATAACAAAATTCATCAAGATCACACTTAATTCTATTTAATTTAAAAAAACGTTTAAATTCTCCCCCCGTAACTTTCGGGGCTCCCCGTTCCTTAGTCAAACTCGCCCCGTCAAGTTCAACTATTCCGAGTTTTCCGATTTCCCGGGACATTCAAAACGTAAATGCCCCTCCTTACCGCAAAGCCAACATTCCGTTCGATTTTTACTCACAAAATTCCCTCTATATTTATTTCCTCTTACAAATTTATTTTCACCTTCACTTTTACCTCGTTTTTCCTTGTTTCCAAAACCACCCTCTTTTTTCCTAAAATAAAAATTATTTCCTCTTCTTTTAAAAGAATTAAAATTACTTCCCGCTTTTCGTTCAAAATTATTTTCCTGAATAGATTTTATTGTCTTAGCTCTTTCCATCGCCACTTTCAAAGATGTCATTCCTTCTAACTGAAGGGTTCTCCTCACATACCCATCTGATATTGAAGAAACAAATTGCGCACAAGCAATCTTGTCTCGAACAGAATGTGGGCATTCAGGATATGCAAGCTGAGATAATCTCTCTATATCCGTTCCAAAGGCAGCAAAATTTTCCCCAAATTTCTGCCTTCTATTCGTAAATTGACAGTAGTAACTCTGTAATGAATGAGTTTCTCCGAATCGTAATTCTAATTTCGATTTTAATTCCGCGAATTCCAAACTTTCCAAATCTTGTATATTTTCTAATACCGCGCGAGCTTTCCCTCTTAAACATGACACAAGCACGGCAGTCTTCATTTCCTGATCCCATCGATTTGCCCGAGCGATAAGGTTAAATTGCGACAAGAATTCGCGCAATTAGGTACTTCCATCGTACGTATCCGGTTTTAATTTAAACGAAGTTCGTGAAGTTACCCGCTCTCCCGCGATCGCGTCAATTTCACTCTCAAGTGGCATATCATTTTGCACACTCGCATTCCCAATTAAATTCGCGGCATTATCATTAGAAAGACTTAGCTGGTTTTCCCGAAGATGCCGTAACTCCACCTCTCGCTGCCGCAAGAGCGCTGCAAGATCTTCCTGTTGCCGTAATTGCAACGCGCGCTCCTCACGTATTTGCCTCAACTCCTTCAACGTCGTCCGGAGAAGCGTCTCCGCGTTCGATGTTTCACTACCAAGATTCTCCAATGTCCGTTCAACGACATCCTCTGTCGTACGTTCGACGGCATCGCCCGAAGACTGCATGCATGGGCGTTCGTCATCTCGTAGAGATTGCTCCGCAAACGTTGTAGAACGCGTGCACATCCCCTTTCGTGGGCTCCGTGATATAAAAGCCATTGCTCGTCGTTCAAATCGGACGAGCCCCCAAATTGTTACGTCCGACGGTGGCACAAGACACTCACGCGCACTCACGCACAATAAATAATTGAGCAGACTCTTTTAAAGAAACTGAGACGTTTATTAGAACACGTCTGTCACCGAGACGAGGCTCCAGGCGTAAGCAACATAACAACAACAACCGTCGTCAACGAGCGACCGTCAACTCATTACTATCGATTACATAAACTATACGGTGACACATTACAAATATCGCACGAACGTAACAATATATATATATATGAAAAACATATATATGTATATATATGTATACAGGGTGATTCAGAACGACCCATGTGACCCTGTAAAAACGTATTCTTTAATAAATTCTGAGACGATTTGTCCTGTACGAAAATTTTGTCCGACGCTTAATTTTTAAATAATAACTGGATAAAGTTAGCGAATCACGGGCCGTGTACACATAGTAGACATAGGCGCCGCAACTCACCATCCGACACGAGTAAGCGCCCGCGTCGGACGGTTAGTTGCGGCGCCTTTGTCTACCATGTGTACACGGCCCGTGATTCGCTAACTTTATCCCCTTATTATTTAAAAATTAAGCGTCGGACAAAATTTTCGTACAGGAAAAATCGTCTGAGAATTTATTCAAGAATACGTCTTTACAGGGACACATGGGTCGTTCTGAATCACCCTGTATATAAATGTGTATAATCGTAATTGTTAACCTCGAGCTTTGTATCACGAGTCTGCGGATTTTTTCGTTCTTTTTATTAAATTGTGTTCCTTAACAGCTCTAATCTGTAATAAATTACTTTTACATAGAATTAAATTCTTTCTTTTTTTTCTCATATATATATATATATATATATATATATATATATATATACATATATATGTATATATATATACACGCACGCACGCACACATACACACACATATATGTACATACATTTATATATAATTAAAAAAAAATTCATTTAATTTTAATTTTGTTTTTTGGGATTCCAGGTGTGGAATTTCATACCTGGAAAAATCTTAGGTATGGAGTACTCCATACCCACCACCATAAAGTCGCCGCTCCTGTGTGTGTGCGAATGTGTGTGCATGTGTGTGTCCGTGGTGAGAGGTATAAGAAGCTGTGCGAGAGCCTGAGGGCCAGAGAAACGATCCTGCGAGTAGAGAGAACATTGTAGACACTTAACGAAATACATTACATACTTATTATCTCAAGCCCTTAATTGATCCCACATGCACTTTGGGGGCTCGTCCGGGATCAGGCTAGTTAGATCCGTATTATAACAAGTTTTGTGAGTGTCGAGCGAGTTTATTGTGAGTTTATTGTGAATCTGAAGAGTTAGAGGCGAGTAATAAGTACCAGATACGCGTACGATATGACGGTGGAAAAGCTGAAAAAGAGACTGCCAGAGTTGGGACTATCCAGTTCTGGTAGTAAAAACGAGTTAATAAAGCGTTTAAACGAGTCAGTTCCCTTCGGCATGTGGACCGAGAAACAATCAGAGAATCAGGCGACGGGGAACATGAAAGGAGCCGGTAACGCAGGAGCAAATGAGAGAGGTACCGGAAACGAGACATCATTTGGGCATCACTCCAGAGACCGGCGCGTGATTCGAGATGGAGCTGGAGATCTTGAAACGCGAAATCAAGATGCTAAAGACTCAATCGCGGGCATCCACTCGTGTATCAGATGCGCATTACGCATCAAATACGGATACCAGGCCGACGCAACCTAAAGCAAACATGAGTGCCAGAGCCGAGTTTCTCGCTACGTTCGACGGTACGACGGGCAATTTTGAAATTTGGGAGAGTCAACTAAGAATGCTGAAGCGGACCTACCGATTAGACGACGAATACACGAGGATACTGATCGGGATGTGGCTGAGAGGGAAGGCGCTAGAGTGGTTGCATTCCAAGGCCAAATACATGGAGATATCTTTAGAGGCATTGCTACACAAGCTCAGGACTATGTTTGATCATCGACCGAGCAGAGTGGCACTACGTAAAAAGTTCGAGGAGCGTGTGTGGAAGAAAAGCGAGACCTTCGCCAATTACATGCACCAGAAGGTCATCTTGGGGAATCGCTTGCCGTTTGACAAAGAGAAACTCGTTGAATATCATTGATGGCATCCCTGACCGCGGGGTAAGGAATCAGGTGCGAATGGGCGGCCTCGACTCGAGAGCCGCACTGATAGAGAGATTTGAGCGGATAACACTCTGGAACAAAATGCATCTGGGGCACGACGAGGAGAAGTTGTAGTTTTGAGAGAAGGCGGAGAAGAGTGGCGAGAGCGGAAAGAGCAAGTAGAAGAAGACGACGCCTAGTGTGAAGAAAAACTGTTTTAACTGCGGTCTGGCCGATCACTTCGGTAAAGACTGCTCGACAAAGGAGAGCGGACCGAAGTGCTTCAAATGCTGTGAACGTGGGCACATTGCAACGAAATGTTCTGATAAGCGAGCGGAGATGAAAGACAGTTACGTCGCAACGCAGACCAAACACAAAAAAGAGGTTGTGGTAAACGATTGTAACATTGTCGCGTTAATTGATACTGGGATCTATGTTTAATGCGTGCGGATCAACATTCCGACATAGGATCTCCGTCGTTAGAGAACCAAAAAACGCGATTTCGCGGCGTAGGGTTAAAAGAAAACGTAGCGTTAGGAGAATTCCGGAATTAGCTGTCAACGGGCATTCTTACCCTATTTTAATTCAAGTCGTTGCAAATGATATGATTAGTCATAAATTATTAATTGGTCCAGATTTCTTGAATACAGTTGACTTACACATAAAAACGGTAAAGTGTCGATTAATCCCGGTGAAAATACAAAAGATCAAACTTCTCGAGAGCTTTCAAATAGATCTCGAACGCGAAGAGACCGACAAAGTAGATCTGTCACATATTTCGAGTAACAAGCGTCTAGCAATTATTAAAAGTGTTATAAACAATTACAAGCCAAATAAGACTAAAAAGACTAGTGTTAAAATGTCAATTATTTTAAAAGATGAAGAGCCGGTATATCAGAGAGTCCATCAATTGCCCGCAGTGGAAAAAGAAATAGTGAACGGCATCATTTCCGAGTGAATTCGAGATGGCATTGCGCAGCCATCGCTGTCCGACTACGCGAGTCCGATAGTTTTAATTGAAAAGAAAGACGGCAGCGCTCAATTGTGCGTGGACTATCGCTAGTTTAATAAAAAAATCGCACACAATAGATATCCGCTTCCGCTAATAGAAGACCAGGTAGATTTCTTGCAAGGCATGATATATTTCAGCACATTGGATTTAGAAAACGGGTTTTTTCACGTCCCAATAGAAAAGGACAGTCAAAAGTATACGGCTTTTGTAGTGCCAGACAGGCACTATAAATTTTTGAAAGTCCTGTTCGGACTTTACAATTCGCCGTTGGTTTTTAGCGATTTATTAACACCGTTTTTAAAGACATAATACGCGACCGGCTAGTTTTAACTTACCTCGATGATCTTATAATTTCGTCTGTCGATAAAGATACGGGAATTAAAAATTTTGAGATAGTGTTGAAAATCGCGAGCAAGGCAGGACTGAAAATTAATTGGCGCAAGTGTCGTTTTTTACAGACTAAGATAGAGTTTCTTAGCTATATAATAGAGAACGGTTGAGTATATCCGTCGGCACGTAAAATTGACGCAGTGCTTAAATTTTTGGAATCAACTAACGTGAAACAAATTTAGAGCTTTCACGGACTAAACGGCTACTTTACAAAATTTGTGCCAAAGTATTTAATTATTGCTCGTTCTTTAACTAATCTATTGAAAGCATACGCAAAGTTCCATTTTGAGGAAGAAGGGAGAGAGGCATTTCTGAATTTAAAAAAATATTTTATGTGACAAGCCCGTATTACGAATATATAAAGCAAACAGGAAGACTGAACTAGATACGGACGCGTCAATTGACGGATACGACGCGATCCTGCTACAAAAGAGGGACAAAGATGGTGCGTTCCATCCAGTCTACTATTCGAGTAGCAAGACTTCGCCTGCCAAACGGCGTTACACGAGCTATGAGTTGGAGGTGCTCTCCATTGTTCGAACCTTAACGAAATTTCGCGTATATTTGTTGGGCATCTATTTTAAAATAGTGACCGACAGCCGGGCGTTCGCGCTTACTATGAATAAGAAAGACTTGTGCGTACGCGTGGCCTGTTGGGCGCTGCTCTTAGAAGAATTCGACTATGTTATTGAACACAGGCTCGGTAAGAGCATAGTCCACGTGGACGCGTTGAGTCGTAATCCGATTCAGAGTTGCATGATTATAGATGTATGCGATAGCCTGTCCGTGCGATTTAGACAAGCATAGCAGGACAACGGCGACGTCAAAAAGATGTTCGACGCGGTGGAAAAAAGAAATCTCGATGATTACATTATTAGAAACAATTTGTTATTTAAGAAACGCGACGTGATATTCTATTGGTTGTTCCAAAATCTATGCGTACACAGATAATTAAACGTATGCACGAGCAGGGCCATTTTTTGGTGGCAAAGACGGAGGCATTATTGCGTAAAAATTATTTTATACCAAGCGCAAGATCCAAAATCGAAAAAATTATACGAAATTGCATGGCTTGTATCCTAGCCGAAAAAAAGCAGGGCAAGCAAGAAGGCTATTTAAATATGATTGATAAGGGGGAATTGCCACTAGATACATTCCATATTGATCACTTAGGGCCGTCGCCGATTACAAAGAAAAGTTACAAATATATCTTTGCAATAGTCGATGCTTTTACTAAATTTGTGTGGTTATACGCGACAAAAACGACAAACGCGTCCGAAGTAGTGAATAGACTTAAAAAACAATCTTTTGTTTTCGGAAATCCGAGGCGGATAATCTCGGATCGTGGCACAGCGTTCACGTCTAAGAAATTTAAAGATTATTGTTTGGCGGAAAATATTAATCACGTATTGACTACGACAGGAGTTCCTTGCGTCAGCGGACAAGTAGAGCGGGTAAATAGAGTGCTGATTTCGTTGTTAACCAAATTTTCGAATCCAAAGCGCGAAGAATGGTTTAAGTACCTTGATTTAGTTTTCTGGGTACATTTAGTACCTAGTTATATTTAAATTGTGCGTCACACAGGAGTATTGCACCACTCCTTTTCGCTTATTATACGGGACTCATGCGCACGTGCAAGAAGATCCACAGATCTTCGAGTCGCTAGAAAAGAAATGGTTTGACAATTTCGAGAGCAATCGGAGCGAATTGCATATGCAAGCAAAAGAGAGTATCACAAAAATTCAATGCGAAAACTTCGACAAAGAGGCTAAAAGCGGCGAGAAAATATAATGAAGACGACTAAGTGGCAATTAAGCGTACACAGTTAGGTTTTAGCCTTAAGCTGGCTAATAAGTATCTCGGGCCATATAGTATTGTAAAAGTGTTGCGTAACGATTGTTATGTTGTACAGAAAATAGCAAGCATGAGGAGCCATTGAAAACCTCTACGTCCACCGATTGTATGAAACCTTGGACAGATTTTGCAAGAAATGATTCGGAGGACGAGTACGAAAACAAGGACATTCGGGGATAAATGTTGTTGCAGAATGGCCAAATGTAGGATGTTAAAAATATTAGCTAGGGAAAGAGAATGAAATTGAGAGTGAGAGAGATGCGAAAATGAGATGTTTTCGGAGCAATACGCGGTATCCGACAGAAGAAGTCGGCGCTTTCAGAGCGCAAGTCGGCGTCCGACAAAAGAAATCGGCGGCGCTTTTGGAGCGCGACTCGGTGTCCGGTAAAAATATTTGGCGTCGTTAACTATAGATTTTCAGAATAGATGCGGTATTGTTTGAAAGAGTGGACAACGTCGTTGAAGGAAACCGTGACGTCTTGAGTGAAGAGCGAAATTAACGGTGTTCGGCGTCGTTTGATAACGGTGCTTTAGAGATTTTTTGAAAAACGTACATGTGTGTGTATGTGTGTGTGCAAACGTGTGTGCATGTGTGTGTCCGTGTGAGAGGTATAAGAAGCTGTACGAGAACCTAAGGGTCAAAGAAACTATCCTGCGAGTAGAGAGAACATTGTAGACACTCAACGAAATACATTACATACTTATTATCTCATACTTATTGATCCCACAGTAATAAGCAAACCTTACAATAATATTAAACTAAGCTCAATAAGACGTGTTGTCATAAAACAAAACGCGTAAATCTAGCGTGCACGATGACAAATTATAAACATGAAAAAAAATTTTAAATAATAATACGTTATATCGGATAGTATACAATTCTTAACAGCATCATATTTGGTAATTATTTAGAACATCCCATTTCATCTCTGATTTTGATAAAATTAGACTCATTCAACACGTTTTTCCACGAAATGAAAGAATCTTGTAGAAAAAAGTGTTGGTCTTCCTCGCGAATCAAGATATTAATCATTAAAATTATGTTCACACTCATGTTACTGTATTTTATTGAAATGACAAGCTTTCTAATTTGTATAATCCTCAACTTTAATGATTAATATCTTGGTTCAGACTAATATCTTGGGACAGACTGACTGATACATTTTTCTACCAGATTCTTTTATTTTGTTCAAAGACGCGTCGAATAAACCTAATTTCATCAAAATCGGAGATGAGGTGGTGTGTCCTAAATAATTACCTAAATTTTCAATAAATAATACTCAC
The DNA here is from genome assembly GCF_016802725.1 of Solenopsis invicta. NCBI lineage: Eukaryota > Metazoa > Arthropoda > Insecta > Hymenoptera > Formicidae > Solenopsis > Solenopsis invicta. Next base: position 10,352,905 of record NC_052676.1, on the reverse strand, counting down.
CTGGATATGATGGATAATGATATTACTATAGAAAAATATACTGAAATTTGTTTCAATGCTGTCTGTATTCGAGAAAATGTTTCAAAAGAGTAGATACCAATATTTATAATAATTGTGAAAGTAAGAAAGTGAAGTGACTCACAAACAGTTTTTTATTTTCATTTTTTTTTTACATCTATAGTTCACAGACTGCTGCTGCTGCTGTTGCAATAAAAGATTAATCATGGACTGGCTAACAGTAATATTTGATTGCATTAACAGTTATGATTTAAGCTAGCATAAAGTTACTGCCTCTCCCTTTATAATTTTTAGCTATCATGCTTGACGAGTCGACTGGCCAATGTTGGGACCTCTTGGTGTCTACCTTTCTGTAATAAATCTTTGATCAACTTTAGACTATTATTACTCTTCAGTTCTTCAATCTTTAGATAGAGCATCAAAAGTTTGAAAAATTCTTGAATGAAAGCCTAAGTCTTTTAACAAAGATGCCATCAGTGAGCCAAGTGTAAACGAGATTGAAACACGCTTTCTAAAAATTTTATGATTAAATTAGTTAATTAATTTTTTTCTACGAGTATGTTCTTAATATTTTTTATTAAATCCAAAACGGTAAAGCATTTAAGTAACGATAGGGGATCTATGTGTGGCATTTGCTGATGTTCGGGAAACTTAGAGCTATTAATTTGCAATTCGTTAATGCTTCAGTTGTTCGAAAAAGATTGTTCAAGAAATTTTCATAACTACTACTTGCACAAAAGTGAGATTGCATTGCGTATATAGAATAAAGTTGGTATTTACTCCGCGCTGGGATGTACGCCGCAAACGTAAAAAAAAATAAAAAAAATACAGATGGTTTGCTTACAACCACCCTGTTATGTGACATTATGCTATGTTGTGTTGTGGTTTCAGTTCTTTATTGTTAACATTAACGAAAATAGATTATAATTATTACTGCAGAAAATGTAAAAAGCATAATGATTATATCATGATATGTAAATGTAGAACAACAGTAAAGAATGGAATACAAGCATGATACAGGTGCATAGCTCTTGTATTCTTTATTTAATTTGACATCTTGCATATCTCACTTCTTTAGAATATACGGCATTTTCAGCGAACGCGATTTATATCATAATACAGACGCTGCGTGATTGGAATGCAGTATTTGGCCCTATGTTGAGAACACAATCTGCATTCTGTTGATGTTTGTGTATATTAATTACATACATGATTCTCAAATAATTTATTAAAATTATCTGGATAACTCACGAACGTTTCTAACGACACTTCAAAAGTCATCAAATAAAATACAAACAATTCCTTAGAAGATTTTTATTTAATTTAGCTCTGGTTAATTTTTCCGGCCAAATACACTGTGTAGAAATGAAAATTAATTACAATTAATTGAACTCACAACCTTTTTAATTGCATTTCAAAACTCTCCAAATGAAATACAAATAATTTATAGTAGCAATTTCTTCATCCGGAATTTTGCTCCAGTCAAGTACACATGAATCCTTCTGCCGTGCACGCACTATGCACTATGCATTAAGCAAAAAAATGGGGTGAAAATAAAGGGTCCTGATTGGCTGATTTCTCTGCATTATGCATTATGCGTTACGTAAAAGTTTGTGCTACGGTTTTTAAACCTATCGCACATGAAATACGTAACAAAATATAAAAATTAGCGGGGTAGTGTAGCAAACAAAGATAGAAATATTTAGCCGAATATTTTAACAATTACGATTCTAGTTAAAAAACAATCAAATTTTAAGAATTGATTTTTTAAAATTATTTCTTAAAATAATCGGCAAAAGAATTGATTTTTGGAAAAAAAATTGAAAGATTTTTAAAGAATCGAGTAGAATCGCACATCTCTAGTTGGCATCAGTTCCCAAATCTTCTTCCGAAATCAAACCGCTCCGCAGCTAGGCACTCCTGGCTGTTTCTCCGTACATAGGCTCTTGAGTGCAGTTGGGTGCTCCCAATGTATGCCTCCTGAGTGCTCCCGGTAGGTTTCTTGATTTTTGATCTGTCCAGACCGCCGCACCTTACCGCAAGGCATTAGAAATAGATAAATCCGCTTCCACCTTACGCTTTCTCGCATCCGCAATTTAGATATAAACCGCATCCGCTTCGTGCCTCTATACAATCCACGATTTAGTAATAAATCCGACCGCGTCTGTTCTGCGCTGAGTCCGTCTTACAGACCGACTCCGCGATTACCAAATGCTCTAGATTAGAATCACCTGATACGTCGCAATCGCATGACCGACCGGCAAATCAATTTGACTAATGTAAGTCTATTATTTCTTAAATAAACATTTATTTTTCCGTCTAAGCAGTTGGTATCTCTTGCTTTCTCGTTCTGTCCCGGCGAGTGAATTTTGAGCGAACAAACCGTACCGTCACAACTGTAATATTGTTGCAATATTACGTGCTGTATGGATTATTAAGCATAAAATTCTGTTTTTGTCTGGTATAATCTTTTCGTTATTTAAATGTGTTGACATATTTTTTGGTCATGTTAGGATATAGTTTATATTAGAAATATAAAGTCATTAGAAATTATACTATAAATCATATTAAACAAAAAAGAATTAAAAAATCAAATTATGTTTAATAAAACGTAATGTTCACAATTTTTCATATTTAACAGATCTTATACTCGTTTATTCTGTACACAACAATTCTGCTGGCATCAGATGAAATCACTGAAGATGAGATGTCCTTTTTTATTTCTGGTGGTTTTGCTTCGAGTGAATTGATAGCAAAAAATCCCGCTGTCGACTGGCTTCCCGAGAAATCCTGGAGTGAAATATCGAGGATTGGCAACATTTCACCCATCTTTGACAATTTTATACAAAGTTTTCAAGACAATTTATCAGCCTGGAAAGAATATTATGATTTCTTAGATCCAGTTAACCTAATTCTACCGCAACCTTGGCAAACAATCTTAACACCTTTTCAAAAACTACTTGTTGCAAGAATGATCAGACCGGATGCAGTGCCAATAATGGTATCATAGTATTAATTACATAATACAAACTGTCCCAAAAGCATCATGTATCTCTTTAACAATGATATTTGGATAGATGTTATTTTTGCTTCACAAATACGTAATTTCAAATAAAAACGCATACACAATGTTTCTAAATATTTGATAAAGCAAAATAAATCAAACAGAAAATGAAAGAAATATAGAAAACGAAAAACAAAAAAAAATTATAAGATATTGATGATTATATTCTTTAGTACTAATACATACATAATGTTTGAATAATTACAGACTAAACTGTTCATGTAGAACATTTTTTTGAAAATATTTACGTTTGATTTCATTTTTGGAAAAATAATAAACAGAAGTTATTAACAAACAAGAAAATTAGACGATTAAGACGACCTATTTCCGTTTGTTGAATAGGACGTATTTAGTTATGCTATCTAATAAACGGAAATAGATTGAAGTGGATTCGTATGGTTGTTGCCAAATCCAAATTTTTGATTTTTTTAAATTTATTTCAATTCAATTAAAGCTTAAGAATTTGTTTTAATTTGTGAAGTGGGATTGAAATTCCTATATTGTCAATCTAAAAAATTATGCGGTCCACATCAATCTATTGTATGACATGAGATGGATTTGAAACGGAGTGATTCCTATTCTTTCTGTAACGATACGCCCCTCCACCGTCCGTGCGCCTCCGTTCCGTCCACCGAACGACAAACACCGAGCGTAGCCGGGGACCACGTGCGCGCACGACCGAACTTCGACGTGCGACCACGCGGCGACACGCGCGCCGACCGTGGCGTTCCGTAACGCTCCCACTCCGGCTCAGCCGACCGAGCGCGCGGATTGGCTTGCTCAGCCGCGCGTTCGGATATATAAGCCGGCAGTGGGAACGCACAAGGCAGATCCGTCCGACTATCCGACTCGTCCACAAGACCGAGCATTCTCGATTACTCCTTAAAGACGAGCATTCTCGCCGCACTCCGACATCCTCGACGGGCATTCCCGTCGCTATCCTCGGTCGAGTATCCTCGACCAGCCGACTCAGCTATCCTCGACGAGCATTCCCGTCATCATCACCAGCCGACCATTCTCGACCAATCACGTCCGAGATCCTCGACGAGCATCCTCGTCATCATCACTGGCCAAGCATTCTTGACCAATCACCGTCGTCCTCGAATACCTTCTCTGCCGCACCGACGACTTTCGTAATCTATTCATCGGCAGGGCATAAGCAACCTGTCGATCGAGCGCCCCACTTGCACGGGGCGCGCTTGGGCGAATCGCGGCGGCGACCGCGCCGGCCGCCCGCATTTGCACACACGACCGCGTTAGCCAATCCCGCCGCGCCCCGCGACTCCCCGACCGTACGGGCAAGCAGCCCGCATAACTCACTAGTCTAGCCGAAACTTGTAAATAGATAGTTCTTGCATTTAGATGTAAACCGCGTAAAAAGACCTTTACAGGCACTTCGCCGCGTAACTGGTAATCCGAATACCAGCTATATTGTTATCTCTTTGCGATCTTTATATTCTTATCTCTATATTATTATCTCTTTGCGATCTCCTTATTTTTGTTCTCTCATGCATCTTGTCAACGCTTTTCTTTTGTTCAGCAATAAATCAATCTATACCGTTTTCCACTTAAAACACTGGGTATAACCATTACGGACACCTGACCAACCGACGAGCCTTATCCGGTCCGCTCCCGAAGTTCCCGCACCGCACCGAACCGACCGAAACCGCGTACCGTTACACGTTTAATTGAAGAAAAGTTACACGGCCTATTCAATTCATTTTAATCCATGACATAGGATTAAAATAACATAATTGCTTCTAATCCAAAAATGGTTTGACAAATTCATTTTTGTCTATAATGTAGGAAAAAAGAAATTAGGTTTATTCTTTTCAATCAAAAGAAAATTTTGCAGTTCATAAATCCATTTTTAAATTTCTGATACATGATTGAAACAAAATTATTCTTATTCCAACAATATACAAATTTAAAATTTTCTTGTGTATTATAAAATAGTAAATATACCATTTTTTGTTTTAAAACATTGAAACGATACTTTTAGCAGTTAGAAATCAATTGAACGTATAAATACATATTAATGTACACCCTAGTAAACAGAAATTGATTGAAAATTTGTAATCCATTTTAATTCATCTGAATACATTTTAGATTGAAATACAGCAATTAAATCATTTCAATCCTATGTTATGAATCAAAATGGATTGGAAGAGTCATAAAAACTCTTTTTAGATTAAAAAAATAAAAATCACTTTGTTTCAATTTGGCTTCATGGATTAAAATGGATTCAAAAAATTTTTAACTTTTGATTTAATAGGAAAGAATTCGTATGGTCATTATCCGATCCAAATTCTTGATTTCCTGATAAGGAAAGACTCCGAGGTGTCCCCGTCTGATTTTGACGAGTCTTTAATATGTTGTAGTACAGATAAAAATAAGAGGCACGTATTTTTTTATACGTGTCCATAAGCATTTTGAGGGGATAAAACACCCTTTTCAAGAAAATCGGTTTTTTCTTTCAAAGCGTATATCGTTAAAACTATAAGATAGAAAAAAATTTTCTGATTGAAAGTTAAATGGCGCGAAGAGTACTTTATAAAAGTGATTTAAAAAAATTTTTTTTCAATTTTTTTAATACCTTTTTCTATTACTTACCTGTTTTTTCGAAATTTTAGTTCTTTTTTTACAAGAAAAATAAAGCTGGTTTTATTACGAATTTGACGATGTATGATAAAATTATGTTTCGACATTTCCATTTTCCAAAAGTAATTAAAATTTTGCTTATAGAAAGAAATAAAATTTGTTTTAAAAAAAAAAGGATAAATGGTTGGAAAAAGTGTAAAAAAATTAAAAAAATTTCTTTATTACTGTTATAAAGTATTCTTAAAGACATTTAACATTGTTACGTCCGCGGATTGCGGAATTTGAATCCGGGACGTAATTTTTTTGATTGGAATTACAAATATGTTTTGGACCAATAGTGTAACAACACAATGATAGTAAGAAAGCCTTCTTCGGTCGCAGCTAGGTCTTAGTGCTTATATTTATTCGTGTAATTTTATATACTTCTTCGAATTCAGACTGCGCCTAAAATGCGTTGTCACTCATATACAAATATTGCGAGAAATATCACTGTGCCCCAGTGATCAAGGTGGTAAGATACTGAGACCGGAGATTCCGGAAGTACTAAGTTCAAATCATGGTGTATATTTTTTGCAATAAATTTCTTACAGTTTTTTTAGAGGGAAATGGGTATATAGATGCAAATCAGCATCAATTATTATATTAAATTAATCAATTTTATATAAATACTGATATTACTATAATAATTTCTATTCGACATGTTGTGTTACGACCGAAATTAATTCGGCGCACATTCTGGTTGAATTCGAAGAAGTATATAAAATCAAACAAATAAATATAAGCACTAAGATCTAGCTGCGACCAAAAAAGGCTTTCTTACTATCATTTTTTTTATTGATTTTTATTTTTGACTAATAAGAAGCACCTGTCACCAGTCGTGACTCTGAGTCATGCTAATAACACACCTAGATACACGACAATTTATTTATATGAGAAGAGCGAATTTTAAGAGGAATTATAATTATATGAGTAGTGATCAATAAATTAAAAGAATGGAATAGTGTTTTATTGAAGTGAACAGAGTTTTGACATGCGTGATTGAGCGTACACTGGCGTGGGATTGAATATAAAAGTACACGTTTTTGTGTGAACATATCTGATAGATTTATTTGGTTTGTATGTTTGCACAAGTGTTCCTGTTTCTGTATAGTTGTTTTATGAATGCCAGAATAATAAAATAAGTGAACATGTAAACGGTTGTATGATAGAATCGCATTTTTGTAAGATCACTTGAAATTAAATGAATGATCGATCGTGTTAATAAAATGAAGGAGTCACGCGGTTTGGATGCGCGTCGGTCAGGTCCCGTGTAACCGCGATAAGGTTCTTTGTACATATTCTTTTTAATTAACTTATTTTATGAATTGACGAATTGAGTTTAAATTGAATTTGAGTTTTGCCACGAGAATACGTTAACAAAGTTTTGCGTTATAAATCAGGAAAAGGAAAGAGGTTAAGATTTTAACTCGCGTGAATTTATCGTAATTTAAATTTTTAAATATGTACTTATAGAGGTGAATCAGTTGGGTCGGAAACAATGTCCGTCCAAATGTTTTTTAAGAGAGTAAAAATTCATTTTGAGGGATTTGAGAGACACTGGTTAGAGAGAAAGTGAGTTGAAGAGTCGCTATAGCGAGTCTTCTTCGACGCGGTTGGAGAGTAAGAGAGAAGGGAAACGTTAAAGAGTCGCGTTTGCGAATCTTCTTTGACGGAGCTCCAGAAAGAGAGAGGAAGGAAACGTCGAGAAGTCGCTTTTGCGAATTTTTTTCGACGGCAGGATGGGAAAGAAAGAGATAAAGTAACGAGTGAGGCCACATTCTAGCGTATGCTTGGTATGGATCAGCTCTAAGACTCTAATAGGAGCGAGGGAGAGAGAGGATATGTAGAGAAGAAGAAAACTCTAATAAAAGATAGAGGAGAAAGGAAGACGTCAAGAAGTCGCGTTTGCGAATCTTCCTCGACGGTAAGGATGAAAGAGAGAGATAGAGAAACAAGTGAGGTCACATTTTAGCATATGCTCGGTGTAGATCAACCCTCTGATACTGTAATAGAAGGGAAAGAAAAAGGATAAATAGAAAAGGAAAAGGCATCCGATCGGGACCACCCTGAAGACCAACGTCTTTGCCTAGGAATAAACTCACCTGTCGATGAGATCGTACCTGGAGGTCTGTATTTTGACGGTCGCCGGTCAGCAAATCTCATTCAACCAACAAGAAGAATCAGAAAGCAGGAGTTCCAATTTCGCTCTTTATATAGGCAAGGATACGAGCAAAAAATGTCGTGAGACGTTTCCGCAGGTTTGCGAAAAATTTGGAGTAATAGTTTTTCTAAACGCGTAGCTCTTAGAAGTCCGCACCGTTCCGCAACCGCGCGGCTTGCGCTTATAGTTCGCGCGAGGTGTTTATAGGTATTTCCGCGGGTCGCGGAGGTAACGCGTACTATGCTTCGACACGCATTCTTATGTTTAGAAAATTAATATAAATTATGTTTCTTGAAGGATCTTAATTTGACGTATATGGTACGGTAGAGGATCATGTACTGAAGCATTATGAGGTGTCAAAAGTTAACATCTTATTGTGGCTACGACAGGAAACAAATTTTTAACAGAAGGAATATTCTAAAAATTTTAGTTTTAATATTTAAGTTAGCGTAGCTTAGAGTGTACAGGGCAATAGCGCCATGTACACGCTATTGTTTTATGTTTAAAAAGTTAAAATCTTACTGTTATTTGTATAAGATTAAATTTTATAGTTATCCAAAATTTTCTAACATTTTTAATGGTTACAATTTTAAAATTATTTTAATCTGAGACGCGAAATGCGGTAGTAACACATATCCGTAAAAGAACTACAATTTAATAATTATTATTTTCCCGTTCATGATATTTTTAATTATATCAAGAAGATAGGTAGAATTTCAATGCGTAAAACCTTGTAATATTAGAGGGGGTCGCTAGCCAAGGAGTCGGCGAGCGCGATATTGCCAAGCGATTGCGCATGTAAGAGCCGTATGAGATTCATTGAGATCGAGCAATAGCAAATTATGTTTTTTAATATGGGATTTATTTAATGGTGGTCAGATTTAATTGATTGGTCAAAGGGTGTTCCGAAGCGACGCAATTGCCAAATAGTTTAATACGGATAGCGCGGAAAAATAAAAAATTGTATCCGCCAGATGTAACAAACATTAATCTTTTTTTAAATTTTTGTTACATTTTTCCACATTATTTACTTTTTTTGAAAATTTTTATTTGCTTTTATAAGCAAAAGAAAGTTTGTTTTATTATAAATTCAATGATGTATGATAAAGTTATGTTCTAACATTCCCATTTTTCAAATAAAATTATAAACGTCTCTACACGTATATTAACTTTAGCATATGTCATTGAGTTTGTAATAAAACAAGCTATATTTTTTTAATAATAAGAAATAAAATTTTCAAACAAAAAAAAAGCAGGTAAGTGGTGGAGAAAAGTAAAAAAAATTGAATAAAGCAAAGCAAAATAAAATAAAAGTTAAGACTCTTATAAGTGAATTAATTTAGAGAAAAGTGAGCTCAAGAGTCACGCAGGATGTCGGGTGCAAATAAATAATAAAGTTCTTCAATGTCAGGCAAACGTTTCGACCTTTAATGACGGTTTTCCTCAGTGATAATACAATTTTATAAAACAATAATCGTACTAATTAAAATATGAATTTATTACAATAAACAAATAAAAAACAGAAATAAGAAATGAAAACAAGTTACCAAATAGATATAGAGTGTGAAAAGATTTTTTACGATCCCTTACATTGAGTCCGTATCAGAAAAATTTTTGTCTTTCTTATGTAAGTTTGACTGCAGTGTTGCATTCACTTGGTTGCGTCCATTTAGGAGCTCTAACCCTGGGTGAAGCTAAGGCAGTAAAATATAAAAAACATTATCATATAACGTTGCCTATTAGCGAAAGACAGCGTGAAGGATCAACTATGACTTTAATTCAAATCACAACAGTCATCAGAGATCTACGCAATATTATTGAAAATTTAAAACTGGAAACAGTAAGCATCGCAAAATCAGACTTTGTGAATAACGTCCCATGGAGTAGCATTAAGCTGTGGCGACCGGCGAGTTCCCTCTACGCTATTCGTAGTCTATGGTCGAAGCCGGGTTCTGCCGTGCAGCGCTGCGTGAGCATTCGAGCTCTGTACGTCGTCGAGTTACATGCCTGTGCACACACACATGCCCGCGTGTCGGTATAATCGTGCGTCTTTAGTTATATTACATCATCCTGTAATCCTCGCTGTATAACTACTTTATGTTGTTTAAAATATACCGTCAATCCGGTTAACATCACTGTCGCGTACCATATTAATTACGACCTGATATATTTTCCGGGCTACTGCATCAGCCCACATTGGTGACCCCGACGTGATAGGTCGTTTCGGTGCGCGCTTCGAGAAATTGTCTCGTCAAGGCCCGTGCGTAGTCCACCGGCTTCCCGGGGGACACGCGACGGCATTTTTCTCTGTTCCAGAACTTCCTCGCTCAGCATTCTTGGCGAACGACGCAGATTTTCCTGAAAGGGGAAATGCCTTCGTGCCGGCAAAGCCATTCGTGCAACGACACGCCATTGGGCGACGTCGCTAAAAAGACACGCAATTCGACGAAAACTTTCCAGCCATCGCGTTTCAACGGGCGGCCTGTTCGACGGATTTCGCATCCCCGGCGAGGCTGTTCCTGACGCATCGGCTAGCTACGTCTTCTTCAGTGGCACTGCGCAGCATATTGCGACTATTCGCAGCTCATCGCAGCCCGTTGCAGCTCCCTGCAACCGTCGTGGCGTTACGCAGTATTTTGCGACGCATCATCCGACATTGAGGCGTACATCAGGTCATCAACGATCTTCGCAGCTCATCGCAGATCTCGACGGTGCATTCCGTCTCTTCAGGATCACCGAGACCTTCGCCCTCGTAACGTACTATCTCTCTTATTTGCCTGTGCCAGCGTACGCGTCCGCATCAAGCGTTTGACCCGGCATTTCAAATCGAGAATCTTCGCGCGTAGCAACAGCGCTGTATCATGTTCGCACGCCATTGGTGCATTTCGAACAGCGGCTACCGCTCAACGACATTGTAATTTTCTTGCTCGTTTCGTACGCCTATTTATGGCAGATATTTAAATTTCGCAAGCCGACTTTCCGTTAAGCGTCTAGCTACGTCGCTTTAGTATTCGCACAGGATATATGCGTTTCTATCGTGGCGTCATTCGCATCGTAACGTTACGCCATTACCATTACTATTGCGTACCGACTTCTCACGTCCTTTTGTGAAGTCATTTTGTTTCGAGGTTCCTCTGAACACATCGAATAGCAACATCGTCGTGTTGCCGGCGACTTAACTCAACGTTACGCACTAGTGGTAACTCAATGATTTAGCCGTCGTTTCGTGTCTCTGTCGCGTACGCTCTGTCTAGTCATATTTCAATAGTGCGCTGTCTTCAATAACTGTTCGCGCGGTTGGGCGCTTGTTGTTACGCCAGTTTTTGCGTTCTGGTTGTAACAATCGTTTTTGTTACTCGACTCATACCGTCGTCATCATGACTGACGAACCGCCGCGCATTGAAGCTTATCGCGCTCCTAAGATCCCGCCGTTTTGGAAAAGCGAACCCGAGGCGTGGATTCTCCAAGTAGAGGCGTCATTACGAGTCGCGGCAATTACCGTTGACCGAACCAAGGCGGATTACCTCACCGGCCTTGACAGCGATGTAATCGCGCATATCGCGGATTTACTCAAAGCCGATCCTCCGATCGATAATTTATTTGATAGCCTCAAAGAGCGTATTCTATCCGTTTATGCAATTTCTCCCGAGTCGCGCTTGCGGACCCTATTGAAGTCTTAGGGGATCAAAAACCCTCGCATTTATTAAACCGAATGAAAAACCTTAACAATGGACAATGCAGTCCACAAGTTCTTCGGTCTTTATTTATCGAGCAGCTTCCTGACTCTCATAGAGCGATCCTAGCGGCAATAAATGAGCAGGATCTACAAAAATTAGCGGAAATTGCGGATAGAATAACGGAAATTAACAATCCTAACACCTCCGTGGTATCTTTTGTCGCATCCGCGTCTAAACAAAAAGACATGGTACCCCCGTCAGATATTGACAAGAAATTAAACTCAATTTCAAAACAGCTTGCCGCATTAAACAAGGAGGTATTTAAATCGCGTCGCAGGCGATCTTCGTCTCGAGGTCGTTTTCCCGGTCCTCTGAGCGACGCTAAAGAAACTGACAAACAGTCAGGACTTTGCTTCATCCATCGTAAGTATGGAGAAAAAGCGACATTTTGTCGCAAGCCCTGTTCGTGGAAAGACAAAAACGCGACGGAAAACTAAAACCCCCTCCTCGCACAGAGACGGTCGGGAGATACGGGGCGTCTCAAAACCGTCTTCATATACTATACAAGATCGCATTACCGGTCGTCAATTCCTTGTAGACACGGGCGCGGAGATTTCTATTCTTCCCGCAACACCTCGCGATATTAAACAGCCGACTGAGCACAAATTATTCGCGGCCAATAACACAGTAATTGATACCTTCGGCGAGCGTCGCCTTACATTAGACCTGGGTCTTCGGCGACCTATCGCGTGGAATTTCCGCGTTGCTGCCGTTCCGCACGCCATTATTGGCGCAGATTGTTTAAAGTTCTATCAACTAGTGGTAGATTTACACAAGCGCCGGCTTATTGACTCGAAAACCAAACTTTCCGCCGTCGGCGAAATTCGAGTGGTATCAAATACTAAAATTTTTTCAGTAAATCGCGGATCTAAATTCGCGAACATCCTCTCAGAGTTTCCAGAAATAACGGGGGTGGATCAAATGATTCTTTCAGGAACTCGTGATGTCGAACATTATATCGCGACCTCAGGCCCGCCCGTGGCCGAACGTCCTCGTCGTTTAGCGCCTGACAAATTAACGGCGACAAAAGCCGAATTCAAGCGGCTTATGAGTTTAGGCATTTGTAGGCCTTTGAATAGCTCCTGGGCTAGTCCCATACACTTAGTCCGTAAAAAGAACGGCGAATGGCGTATTTGCGGTGATTATCGTCGTCTCAACGCTATAACTATTCCGGATAAGTATCCGATACCTCACCTGCACGATTTCACTGCCAATCTGGCAGGGAAAACCATTTTTTCGGTTCTAGATCTCTATAAAGCGTACCACCAAATACCGGTGGCTAAAGAGGACGTTCCCAAAACGGCCGTCATTACCCCTTTCGGCTTATTCGAATTTGTCTACATGACTTTCGGCTTACGTAACGCCGCTCAATCGTTTCAGCGTTACATACATCGCGCTCTTCAGGATCTAGATTTCGTCTTTGTATACATCGATGACATTCTTATTGCATCCTCTTCAGAGGAGGAGCATAAGAATCATCTGCGTATCGTCTTTCAAAGACTTAAAAAATACGGTTTATTCATTAACCCAACTAAATGCACTCTCGGTGCACAAGAGGTTACCTTCTTAGGCCACATAGTTAGTCGGGACGGTATCAAACCAATTCCCGAACGCGTTGCTGCCATACAAAATTGGCCTAAACCTCGTACAATCGCCGATCTACGACGATTCCTAGGCGCCCTTAATTTTTATAGGCGCAGTTTAAAACAGGCAGCTCGCATACAAGCTCCGCTTCATTCTTTTTTGACAGATTCGCGCAAAAATGATAAATGCGAAATTCCATGGACACGTGATGCCGAAGACGCGTTTGTTAAAGCAAAATCTAGCTTAGCTAACGCGGCCTTATTAGCCCATCCGTCCAATGATTCTGAAACGCGCATAGTTACGGATGCTTCTAACTTCTCAATGGGAGCTGTTCTCGAACAAAAGTTCTCGGATTCTTGGAGACCTTTGTCTTTCTTTTCCAAGAAGTTTACCCCATCCCAAAAAAACTACAGCGCATATGATCGCGAGTTAACCGCGATCTACGAATCCATTAAATTCTTTCGACACTTCCTTGAAGGTCGCAATTTCCATATCCTAACGGATCATAAACCTCTGGTTTATGCGTTTAAACAACGCTCTGACAAAGCCTCACCTAGGCAGTTACGACAATTATCATTCATTGCTCAGTTCTCTACCGATATTGGGTATCTTCCAGGTCCCGATAATTTGGTTGCTGACAGTCTGTCACGCATTGAGGCGCTCCGCCTACCAACCGAATTTGAGTTTAATGATCTCGCCTCTCGGCAGAAAGAAGACGAGGAGCTTAAACACTTGTTAGCTTCCGATAAAACTTCCCTTAAACTTAAAAAATTTGTATAGGGTTCATCAAATTCAGAGCTCTACTGTGAATTATCAGGGGAAGCCATTCGCCCCTATATTCCAGTATCTCTTCGGAAGCAGATATTCGATCTGTTTCATAACCCCGCGCATCCTAGCGCAAAAGTCACTGATCGTATAATTCGTCAACGATATATTTGGCCTAACCTGCATCGCGATGTCGCCTTATGGGCAAATAACTGTATCGACTGTCAGCAATCAAAGGTATCCCGCCACGTTAGACAGATACCTTCTCATTTTACCGCTCCTGATGGGCGTTTCGATCACGTCCATATGGACATTATTGGTTCCTTACCCTTAAATAACGGTTATAGATATTGTTTGACACTGATCAACAGATTTTCGCATTGGCCGGAAGCAATTCCTTTAGCCGATATCTCGGCCAAAACAGTGGCTAAAGCCTTTCATGATCATTGGATCACACGGTTTGGCGCACCGCAAACTCTGACTACCGATCAGGGAACTCAATTCGAGTCACAGCTTTTCGCGGCTTTACTCTCGCTCGTAGGCTGTAAACGCGTTCGCACAACTGCTTACCATCCCGCGTCAAATGGGATGATAGAGCGCTGGCACCGCTCGTTAAAGGCAGCATTAATGTGCCACGGTACGGAAAATTGGGTCAATACCCTCCCAACCGTGCTTCTCGGATTACGTACCCACGTTTGCTTAGACACCATGGCTTCTCCAGCCGAATTCGTATACGGCACCGTGCTTCGCTTCCCTGGAGAATTTTTTCTACAGGATGATTTTATCCCTGATCCGCAAATTTTCATTAGCGATTTTCGCGAATTCATGCGCCAAATTAAACCCGTACCCGTAACTCATCATCACAAAAAACGCGCATTTTTCTTTAAGGAACTCAACGCGTGCTCTCACGTATTCCTTTGTACCGACGCGGTTAAAAAACCTCTTGAGCGATCGTACTCTGGTCCCTTCAGGATCATTAAACGCGACTCCGATAAAGTATATACGTTAGACGTCAATAACCGACCAATTAGCGTTTCCACGGAGCGTTTAAAACCGGCGCATTTTCTTCTGGAGGATATTAACAGGTCGTCTCCCCCAGACGTTCCTACTTCCTCGTCAATGAATAATGACGAACACCCTGTGTTGTCCGAATCGCGCCCTAAACAAGTTAAAACTTACCCGCCGCAAAAAAAGAAAGTACGTTTCGACCTTAGTAAATAACTATTACTTGTTATTCTTTGTAACTCATTTTGTATTCCTAGCGTTTCTCAGCGTTAGTTTTTAAGTCTATATTGTCAGCGTAGCTCTTAAGTCTAGCATTAGTTTTCAATATTAGTAGGTTAATTTAATTTCCAACTATATTGTTAAACGTAGTTAGCATTTTCTCCGAAACACATGTAATTCTCCTTTCGTTTACACTCGGAGGGGAGTGTGTGGCGACCGGCGAGTTCCCTTTACGCTATTCGTAGTCTATGGTCGAAGCCGGGTTCTGCCGAGCAGCGCTGCGTGAGCATTCGAGCTCTGTACGTCGTCGGGTTACATGCATGTGCACACACACATGCCCGCGTGTCGGTATAATCGTGCGTCTTTAGTTATATTACATCATCCTGTAATCCTCGCTGAATAAGTACTTTATGTTGTTTAAAATATACCGTCAATCCGGTTAACAACACTGTCGCGTACCATATTAATTACGACCTGATATATTTCCCGGGCTACTGCATCAGCCCACAAAGCCTTTACTACAATCAACCTTTATAAACACAACTTCAAAATTAATAATATGTAATGGGTTAATTAAATATCCCCCCAAGGATCTTCGGCCAATTATAATCGGAGAGATACATTGCTTACCCACAGGCGGACACCGTGGAGTTACGAAAACGTATAGCAGAATAAAACACCATTATTATTGGGAAAATTTGAAGTCCAATATCCAACGATACATACAACAATGCTTATAATGTCAATTAAAAAAGTTGGTGCGAGTCAAAATTGAACAACCCATGATAATTACTGACACGCCTGGTTCCTCTTTCGATAAAGTAGCTATGGATATTGTAGGACCTTTGCCAAGAACTAAAAGAGGAAATGAATACATTTTAACACTGCAAGATCAATTAACTAAGTTTTGCATGGGAATACCTCTTCCAGATCAAACATCTGAGACAATCGCAGAAGCCTTTGTTGATAGATTTATTTGTGTGTTGGGAGCGCCTTAGGCGATACTAATAGATCAAGGACGAAATTTTATTAGCGAACTAATGAAAAAGATCGCAAAGCTGTTCAGAATTCGTAAGTTTCGGATAACTGCTTTTCACCCGCAATCCACCGGATCTTTAGAAAGATCACATCACGCGTTAGGTGAATATTTGAAACAGTATGCTAATAATCAAAGAGAATGGGATCGATGGATCGGATTGGCAATGTTCAATTATAATACTGGTGTCCATGAAGCCACCAAGCATACACCATATGAGTTAGTTTTTGGTAAAATAGCAAGAATTCCCTCAGGCGAATTATTCGGGCCTGAAGATAAACTAACAAGTTATGACGATTACTTTATAAACTTAGCCATCCAGCTCCATGCTATCCAAACTAATGCCCGAGAAAATGTAGTTGAGGCAAAAATTAAATCCAAAAAACATTATGATAAAAAAATCAATCCGCAAACATATAGGCCTGGGGATCAAGTGTTCTTATTAAAGGGGCCTAAACCCGGAAAATTTGGGGACCATTACACTGGGCCACATGAAGTCTTAGAAATACTGAACAAAAATAATGTAAAAATTAAAATAAAGAAAAATAGCCGAATTGTGCATCCAAACCGATTGAGAATTTCCTATATAAAACCTGTCTCTAACAATTAAAATAAATAGTAACAACAATAATCCAAATTTCAGATGGATTTCCGGCTTATCGCTATAATGTTGATAATAGCATGGGCGCGCAAAATGAATGGAATAATAGGCTACGATTGTGGATCACCAATGGCTAATATAACTACAATGTCTCTACTCATTACCAAAGAATGCGATATACCCCCTCAACGCGTGAACCAAACCAAAACCTACATACAACTCATACAGATTAATGAATTTAAAACCCTAAGAGTCAGGCAATGCAAGGTCGAGATCGATAGAATAGTGAAAACATGCGGGATGTTTTCCCATACCAGCGATGTACTTAATGGCAAATATTCGTACATAGAGGAAACATCTCGTGAATCCTGTATGCGAATGCAATGGATCAGAGTCTATCGACACGGAAACACTGTTATATCCGAATTAAAGGCTAATCAATCGATCTCCCGGCCATTGATTTTAGCAGGGCACATAGATGAGGGAGGGTGCCACGGAGGTAGTTATTCTGACACTTTCAGGAGTTGGCCCAACATGATCGTGCTCGCCACTGTTAAAATCACACTTCAAGATTACGAAGCAACAGTCCAATTAAATTCTAATCGCTTAATGCTCCGCTCAGGAGTGACTTGCGATTTCAAAGCTACTCATTGCATAGATTTAGAAGGAGGAAACACTTTCTGGGACTCGTTTCCTGCGGATCAATGTGCACTCTCTCATTACGCATTCCTCTATGATGGATTCGCAGACGTGTTAATAGATGATAGCGAGGAGGAATCCCAGGTAATCTACACTGTAAAATCTCATAAAACAATTTTCGCATTAACAATGAGGGGAAAGTACACACATTGTAGGTATACACTCATAAGAACCGAACAGTCAAAACTATTGATTTACGAAACAACTTTCGGAAATTCGATATTTGGTAAGGAATACCGCCCAAAACCTCGACATTTTTACCTATATAAACTCCAAATTTCTTTACGTAGAAAAACATGTGCGCACCCAAGTAAATCAGTTATATCGAGATGTTCTCCAGCAACAATGTATTCTCGAACAGAAAGTATTAAGAAATGCATTGGCTCTTGCCACTCACGCTCCAGACGCTTTTGCCTATCACATAATGCAAGGGCCAGGATATATGCTAGCTAGAGGAGTAATACACATAGTGAAATGCGTACCCGTTGAAGTAAAGATCGCTCGTACCGAGAAATGTTACGATCAACTGCCGGTATTACGAAATAATGAAAGTCTGTTTTTAACCCCGCAAACTCACATTTTGTTGCGCCAAGGAACAGAGGTTACGTGCAACTTACTTAAACCTGCCATGTACCTTCTCGAAGATTCATGGTATAAATTTACACCTAGACCAGTCGAATCACTTCCTCCAATAATTATGAAACGCATGACCAAATCAACATGGAAGTATATTAGTCCCGACTCACTCGCCACGAGCGGAATATATACAGATAATGACCTCGAAACACTTCGAGATCACATAATGTTTCCTGCTGAACAACCCGCGTTACTCAATACGGTGGCTCGAGGAATGATGGGTCAATCAGGCTCTATAAATGGAGGATCTATTTCTAACCTCTTGGACGAAGCCTCCATACAAAAAATAGCCGCGACAGCATGGGAAAATTTTTGGAATCGATTCTTAATTTTTGGAAATGTCAGCGCTGGCATAATTGGAATCTATATGTCGGCAAGAGTCGTTAAACTAATAATAGATACCTTTGTACACGGGTACGCCTTACATACCGTGTATGGATGGTCAGTATATTTAGTGGGAGCAATATGAGATTCTATCACCCAACTCCTGCTACATTTAGGAAAGGAAAAATTCAAATTAAAGAAATCATCGCCCTCAGCTCCTGCTGAGTCCGAACTACAAGAAGTAAGACTTTCTGAACTACAAGACAATCCTAAGCAAGAAAGACATACCTATCCCTTGCTTCCCCCCGCGGGAAGCCACTACTTATACCCTTGAATTAAAAAACTAAACCAATCCTTTACTTCCCAGTTCCCATTTTATTATTATGGATGACTATGGATATTGTCCACACGAACATAAGACTTTTGACAAAGAGCCCATTGAAAGTGAAAATAATAAAAGCAGACGCGCCCACTCTAATCTGGGTACATCTGCAAAACTCTGCTGACGACTTCGAAGAGCTACTAGAGGAACTCCAACGGAGAATGGCACGGCGAAGCCAATTTTTGCCCTACCCACCCGAAGACATTAAACCAGACGAAATTGTTGCTGTCCATGATAGGCACAGATGGCAGCGCGGAATTATCCTTGACACCCACGAAGATGGGACAGCCACTATTCTTCTCAGGGATTGGACCCGCGTCGTCGAACGGCTTTTCTGCGACATTTACCAGCTTGAGGATAGATTTCGCGACTTTGAATGGCAGGCAATTCTATGCGCAATAGCTCGCATAGGGCCCTGTCCAATAAAAAGAATATGGCCCCGACGAGCCAGAGAGCTCTCAAAGTTCCTAGTTGAACAAAGAGAAGGCTGGATCAGCATCATGGGCGATGGAAGAAAAAAAGCGCTTGTAAAACTAGAAACAAGAAACGACAGCGGGAGCGAAATGCTCGACGTCAAAGACATTCTTTTGAAATTAGGGCATGCTCGGGATACTGAGAATATTTTGGAAAAAGTATATCCCTCGATCTAAGGCATAGATGTAGTAATAATAGAGTTGGTTAGGTAAAAAACCAATAATCTAATAATAATCAAGCAACTACACTACTCAAAAGAAAATAGGGAACACTTTCCAGACACCAAAAATTAGGCTATTTTCAAATAACTGTAACTCGGTGAAAAATCATCGTAGATAAAAAATAAAAAAAGCATTTTGAAGCTTGAAGATCCAACTTTAACGCTCTATCAGCAGATTTTCAAAATTCTTTTAACTTCCTTGTCTTATGCAGTAAAAAAGCACATCCTGTTTTGTTCCTTAAAATTTCGTATTTTTGACACTTTGCAGCTCGACCAACAAATTTTTTCCGAACAATTCAAGTAAAGCTTCATAAACTACAACATTTTGCCTACAAAATGCTTTTTTTAAAATTTCTCTACGATTTTTTTTGACCGAGTTACGCTACTTTGAAGCTAAACCTGCATTTTTTACAAATGATATCCGTACTCCGTGAAAAATCATCGTAGACAAAAAATCAAAAAACCATTTTAAAGCTCGAAGTTCCAGCTTTAACATGCTGTTAATGGTTTTCAAAAATTTTCTCAATTTCTTAGTACTATGCCCCAAAAAAGATACACTGTTTTTTCCTTAAAATAACGTATTTTTAACAGCCTGTAGCTCAATAAAAAAATTTTTCTCGACAAATCCAATGCAAGTGCCATAAAGTATGACATTTTCTCTACAAAATGCTTTTTTTAAAGTTTTCTCTACGATTTTTTTTGACCGAGTTACAAGACTTTGAAGATATACATTTTTTACAGTACATTTTTCCGAAAAATGACGTCTACCGCCGACATTAGCATTACCCAATGTGCACCACGTGGAGGTTGTCGGTCGGATTTTTGCACATCGTGTGTGTGTGTGTGTGAGTGTGTGTGTGTGTGTGTGTGTGTGTGTGTGTGTGTGTGTGTGTGTGTGTGTGTATGTATGTATCACAGCAGAGATAAGGACCCCGTAGTTCGTCACTTCTGCAGTATTTAATGACTCCAAACCCTCTCTGCTGTGTGTGTATGCGCTCGCGCGCATGAGAGTTCAATAGTGTGTATTTCCTCCTCTCTGATCAATTACTGCTTGCAAGCGTTCTCGCATATTTATACATCTTGCAATACGATCTTGCGGAATGTTGTGCCAAATTTCCGTTAAAATTTCTCCCAATTCTTCTAAATTTCGCGGCTGTTCCTCGCGACGCCTTAATCGTCGTTCCATTTCATCCCAAATGTGCTCGATTGGATTTAAGTCCGGGCTATTGGCGGGATGATTTAATAGTCTAATTGCGTGTCGTTGAAAAAAACGTCGCGTTATATTCGCCGTATGAGGTCGAGCGTTGTCCTGCATAAAAATAAAGTTCCGACAGGTTCGATTTAATAGCAAAACGTGTGGTCGTAGAATATCGTTGATATAACGAACACCCGTCATTGCCGGAGGTGGCAGGATCACTAGATCACTTCGTCTTGTAAGTGATATACATCCCCACACCATCACGGAACCGCCGTTGTAGGATCGTATTGGCATAACGCAACGTCGATCATAGCGTTCATTTCGTCGATGCCAAGTACGTATACGAGCATCATTGCCATAAAGGCAAAAACATGATTCGTCGGAGAAATATACATTTCTCCAATCCTGTGAACTGTAAACATATAGTCGTCTTAGTCTAAAAAAAATCCCGCCGCGACCGGGCACTGCGCAATTACAGAGCCCATGCCCCGGTGGCCGCGAGTAACTCGACCGACTACAATGTCGGTGGCGCTGCATGCTCCAGCGCATGCCAGCGCCACCGCCACCTCCTCCGGCTCGGTGGAGTCCAGGAACCCGGACACCCGGACCCCCACCCTACGCATAGGGCAGGTTATCCGGATCCCCGGGCCCCCAGCCAACCGTCTCATTTCGGCCGCGAGGCGCTCCGCCGCCGGCCGACTCTCGATGCCGGGGTTCTCCAAAAGGACACCCCCGGCTTGTGACACCCTGAATTTAAGGCCCAGGGCGGGCTGAGGGAGGATATCCCCCAGATTTATCGCCGTCCTGGACTTCTTAATAATCTCGGTGTAGGAGGCACACTCCGGCTCCACCGTGATTGCCACCACGGAAGAGCGCGGGATCCGCCTCCCAACCGCACCCGGGGCAGCGGACGCCGCACGGGACGTCCCCCCCCCCAGGCTTACCCCCATTCGGCCCCTTCTTTTTCTTCTTTTTACCGGGCCGCGACCCCGGCGGAAGAGGGGGCGGCGATGTCGCAACCCCCACCCCCGCCGAGGCACCCGCACCGGCAACGCCCGGCCGCGGAAGGGAGCGCCCACGGCCGATCTTCGAGGGCGCGGGGGCGGGAGCCGACTTCTTCGTCGGCGCCCCCCCCGCCTTAGCCCTCTCTTCTCCTTGCGGCCCACCACGGTCGCCCAACTCGGTCCGTCCGTGGACGGAGCACGAGCGGGCGAGTCCGCGGGGCCGCTGGGTGGCTCGGGGAAGGGGCTCCTCCCGCGGAGCCCTGTCCCCCCGACGGCCACCCCTCACTCTTTTCGCACCAGCGCCAGCCGGGGAGGAGGCATAATACGCCTCATCCTCGACCCGCGCCAGGCGTTTCTCCAACTCCCCCATCGACCCAGACATCCGCCCCAGCAGCCTCTCCTCGAAAGAAGAGGGGTCGAGAACAGGGACGGATGCCAGGGCCGGCGGGGGGCAGGATGAGTCCACCGCGTCGCTCCGGGACGCAGCCGAGGGCCCCGATCCGAGCACAAGTGCTCGTCTCGCCACCCCTAGCTGCCCCCGTAGTTCCGCGACCTCGGCGCGGAGGGACCTTATCTCCTCCTCGCGCACCGCTGCCGCGACATCTTCCTGCCCCTCATCCCGCCCGAGGCGGCCCATGGCCCGATAGGCCAGGGTCATCACCGCTTCTCGGGCGAGATGGGTGCATTTCTTCAGTTGTCCGGACAAGGCACCATGCATCCCTAGCCTGGTGCACTTGTTCCGGACAATTTCCACCTCTCGCAGCCAACCGTCGGCCAAGCCGGCCAGGTCGGTCGTCGTGCTGCGAGAGAAGACGCCGATCTCCCGATCCAGCTCGCAACGCTGTTCGGGAGTAAATAGTGTCGGGGGTATCTTGATCCGCTGCCTAGGCCGCGAATCTGACCCCCCCGACATATCTTCGTCCTCCGAAGAGTCTCTTAGCACATTGGCTCTAAGCCGCCGTGCGCGGAAACCCTCCATGGGCACTCCATGGAGGCGGTCCTCAATGTCCGCCCCGTCCGAGAGGGGAGACGGAGACCTGAAAGGTCCGCTCCCATCGAGCCGGGGACGGCCACGCGCCCGCTTCCTCCCGCGCTGAGTCCCGGATTCGGAGGGCACGCCCGGGATATCCGGTGTGACCATTACCTCCTCCGGAGGCTCAGGCGGAGGGGCGACCGCCTCCGTCGCGCCCCTAGAGGTCGAAACCTCCTCATCACATGGCCGGTCCACATCCACGGTGGTGCCCGGAAGAGACTCATCGGGTGAGCTAGGCTCACCCTCGCTCCCCCGGCCACCCCCGCGGATGCGGATCGGCGAGCGCGAGCGCGACCGACGCCGCCCCCGCCCCGCCCGGCTGACCGGCATCCGCCTCGCGGCGTCCGCCGGGCAGCCGGCCCGGAGACAGGGAGCGCGCCCGACGCGCCCCGCAAACAGGGCCCCGTCCACCGACTTCCGCCTCGCGGCTTCCATCGGGTGACAGGGCCGACGTCTCCCCAGTGGGAGGCACGGGGGCCTCGGCCTTATCGGCCGGCTCCACCCTGGGCCCCCGCCGGACAGCGGGGTAGTCCCCTCCTCGGCGCGCGGGGGAGGGGCCACGGCTCGCCGAGCCGGCTCAACCCCACCGCCGCTCCCCGAGAGGGGGACTTGTGTCTCGTCGTCGGTGGAGGAGTAACCGGTCAGCCCGGACTCGCCCGAGCTCCAGTACTCCACCCATTCCCGGTCTCGCCACTCCACGTCGAAAATGTGTAGTTCCCACAGCTCCTTATCTGTGGGCACGTGGTCGTACCCGTAGTTCATGCGGAAGAGTCTCCGCAGGTACCTCCATCGCGAAGCCGAGTACGCGATGCGAGGGTCGTACTCAGGATCGTAGACCCTGGTCTCCGCGGTAGCCCTATGGTCGGCGGAGCCCGCGTCGACTCCGCTCGACCGCCCGTCGTTCGATGACGACAGGGGGGGACCCGGGACAATAGCCCCCCCGTGCCGGCCCTGGGGTGTCCGTTCACCCCTGGGCGGTACCTTCTTATTCTTTCTACCCATGTGTGTTTTCATAATGGGGTCTTTTTTAACGAGGGGAACCCCACCCTCGCCCCGGAGCCTACTCAGGCCGATGTCCGGGGACCATCGGCCCGAGGCAACATGGGTAGGCGGATCCATCAAGACGGGAGAGACGGCCCGGGGGGGCCCCGGACGAGCGCAAGCGCCCGCCCGGGACCACACCGGACCGGCACCACCGCCACGGCAGCAACGCTACCAACCGACTAAATACGTTGGCGCCCGAGACACGAAGCACCGCCCCGCTGTTACACGGAACGACGGGGGAGGAAAAACCTAACCTAACCTAAGCTAACCTAATCCTATTTTAATTGTAATTTGGCTAAGGATATCTAATTGATCATGTTGCAATGTTAGATTTAAAATTATAGCCCACCCTCTTCCGCATCCACCACGTCATTAGTGAACCGCCGGGGTGGGTTAGATTAGAAAAAATACAAGGAAGGGATGCAAGGGGTGGGGTGGAGCTCCTCCTCTGCTTACGCGTTTTCTATACGATATGTAAGTTGAATTTGTTAAAGTTTTTTTAAAATGGTTTTTTAGTTTTAACTCCTAAAGTATTGAAGTTAAGTAAAATATGTATAGAACCTTATTTATAAAGCTTATCACAAGCTTCATTTTTTGTTAAACACATTTTTTTGTAAAATGAATATTTTCTGAAATAATTAAGAAAAACTGTTTTTTCTTTCTCTAAGTATATTTCGAAATCTGTAGGAGAGCGTCAATTAATTTATTAAGAAAAGTTGGTCAGTATCTTTGCCTCTATAACATATGTCAAAGTCAACATTATTGGCGCTGGGTCCCCTATAGTACATAATTATCGCTAGTAGTCTTTCCGGTTCTATTGATTGTGTTATTTATGACAAACTCAATTTTACCTATAAATTTATAGACATATTAGACTTAATATGTTTATAAATAAATGATGATATAAAAAAGTAAAAGCAGGAAAAACACCAAATCCCGAAGATTAAAAGGCTGGCAGCCGAAAAAAGTATTCACCTACCTGAGGTATTGAAGCAAGACAAACACATACAAACAATATAACGAAAAAGTCCAACAAAACAAACACAAATATTAGTAAGATAAAACAAAACTATTGGAAAAAATTCTCTAGCGACATGGAGCGAGATCTATACAGTAAGTAAAAAAGAGTAGAGTATATACTAAAGAAACGTACAAAACCGGTAAATGATTACATTCAGGTGTTTTATTGCATTATAGCAATAAAGGAGTGGGAAACACATGTGAGCACTCGTACATCAAGTTTATTAGCCAGGTGGATGTTTTCATTCACCATATCGATTACAGATTTCTGGTCTTTTGCGGTCTCAAAAGTTTATTTGTGTTGTTTCTTGTAGGGGAGGAAGGTAATATTAATACGATATTTGTTGTGCGCGCAGAAATTAACTAACAACTATTCATTAAAGTTTCCTCGTTGAATCGGTTCTTCACTTTTGGTATCACGTCATTCCCGATTTTTGCATTAAAATCGCCCAGAAAGATGATCTCGTCTTGGTATTTCGTATATATCACATATTGGAGTTTGAGGTAACAGTCGTTTTCTTCCTCTTGGAGTTTATCATGAACATATGCGCTTATGATGTACATCTTAGTCTTAGCTTTTTTGAAGTTCTAATGTTACCTGAATTAACTTATCACTGATGTACTCAATTTTTACGATGTTATTTTCGTATTTCTGAGCTAATAAGATACCGATAATTGATGCAGTTTTGCTCTTGTCTCTGTTGCTGTACATGAACAGGAAATTTTTGTATCTTACGCATCTTCATTTTTTTTCATTACCGAGAGTGCGCATATCTCGAGATGGTAGTTTCTCATTTCAG
Organism: Solenopsis invicta; assembly: GCF_016802725.1. NCBI lineage: Eukaryota > Metazoa > Arthropoda > Insecta > Hymenoptera > Formicidae > Solenopsis > Solenopsis invicta. The sequence goes on along the minus strand of NC_052676.1, from coordinate 10,327,241 downwards.
TCACCGTTTCTCGATCTTTGTTATTAAAGATGACATTCCAATTTTCTATCTTAAGTATTTCCATTTTTCTTGTTCGATTGTTCTTTGTTTTTGCCGGGTCGTAATTGTTTCTATTCCTGTCCAAGATTTTTTATCGGTACTGAGAGCGATATTTTTTTTTTACCGCGCGCAGGCTGCTAACCTCACTCACGAACCTTCCTCTTTTATCTGAGCGTGGGATTGGCTGTCCGGCTATTAGTTTCTCCAGTAGCCTCACAGCAAAGTTGAGAATTTTTGAACATTTTATGTACTATGCAAACCAAAATCTCATACTATATTTACTAGTAACATTTTTCAACATATAAATATGCAATTAATTTTATTTTAATAGTATAAAGCTTAAAAAACATTTATGTGGTTACTTCAGCAATTAATAATATATTCCGATTTTTTTAACTTTACCTGAACCTGATAGACAATTATTTTTTTATGCTTTTAGAGGGTTCATAAACAGTTTCTAATAAATAATTTAGATGTCGATGCAGGACAAAAAATGGTCTTTGTTTAACATCTTCTTTATTTTAAATTTACTAACAAATCTATAACAAAGATTTTGTATAAGACCGTTATAATATTAAATCACTGGTGATTGTATAATAACTAAATGTTATTATTCAAAAATTGAAAGAGTATAAACGAACTCGAGAGCCGCGCTGGGTGTTGAACGCAGATAATCAAAACAAGTAGGTAAATTCGTGTATATACTTTGACCTTTAATAATACAGTCTTTTTCAGTACAAACAAGTATCTGTAACAATGTTTGATCCTATTCTTTAAAAGATAAATTAAACTGTAATTATAGAAATTACCAATTCTGTGGAAAGTCCGTAGAAGAATAACATCCATTGACTGTCTATATACTATAGACAGGTTATAGGTTAACAAAAGAAAATCAAGACCTCTCAGAAACGTGCCGTGACACATGTTTTGGAAGCTTAAGTATGATGAACTATAAATAAGCGAGCGCAATCAATTAAGTAATAAATAAGTAAAATACATAATAAAAGACTTTTGCAAATGCGCGAGAAAAAAAAAGAGGGTAACTTAAAAATAAACAAAATAAAAATTAGTAATTAAATAGAAATATTAGGAGTACAAATTGAAAACCGCCGTTTTCCAGTAGATGGCGCCAGCGGTAAATGCTGGCGCCAAACGTTAGATCAAAAATTTTAAATGTAAGGTTGGGCATCTGGCAACAATTCCTTATCATTGGAGTTGTGAATTTTTATCGGCGTTATATATTTTTTTGTGATCGAAAATGTCGAAATTTGTGCCCAATAAGTGTCATTTGCGGGAAGTTTTGCTTTTTGCCTTCAATTCGAAAAAATCTGCGGCTGAGGCGCGTCGAATGATTGTAAAAACTTATGGTGACGCTTCCATTAGTGAAAGAACGTGTCGAGAATGGTTCCAACGCTTCAAAAGTGGTGATTTCGGCGTAGAAGACAAGGAGCGTCCCGGACAGGTGAAAAAGTTTGAAGACGCACAATTGGAAACGTTACTGAATGAAAATTCATCTCAAACGCAACAGGAGCTTGCAGATTCATTGGGCGTGACTCAACAAGCTATTTTACATCGTTTGAAAACCATGGGAATGATCCAAAAGCATGAACACTGGGTGCTATACAAATTAAAGCCGAGAGACGTCGAACGGCGTTTTTTCGCGTGCGAACAGTTGCTCCAACGGCAAAAACGGAAGGGTTTTCTGCATCGTATTGTAACGGCGATGAAAAGTGGATCCATTATAATAATCCAAAGCGAAAAAAATCGTAAGGCTATCGCGGCCATGCATCAACATCGACGGCCAAGCCAAACATCCATGGCTCGAAGCTCATGCTGTGTATTTGGTGGGACCAGCTCGGCGTGATTTATTATGAGTTGTTGCAACCGGGTGAAACCATCACAGGAGCTCGCTACCGAACACAACTAATGCGTTTGAGCATTGCAGGAATAACGGCCACAATACGAGCAAAGACACGAAAAAGTGATGTTGCTGCACGACAACGCTCGTCCACATGTTGTTCAGGTCGTTAAAACCTATCTGGAAACATTGAAATGGGACGTCTTACCTCATCCGCCGTATTCTCATGACATCGCCCCTTTAGATTACCACTTGTTCCGATCAATGGCGCATGGCCTGGCTGAGCAGCACTTCCATTATTACGAAGAGGCCAAAAACTGGGTCGATTCGTGGATCGCCGCAAAAGACGAGCAGTTTTTTCGACGCGGGATTCGTATGCTGCCCGAAAGGTGGGAGAAAGTAGTGGCCAGCGATGGACAATACTTTCAAGAATAAGTATGTAACCATTTTTCAACAATCAATCCTCAAATTTTGTCAAAAAACGGCGGTTTTCAATTTGTACTCCTAATAAAATAATTAACAGTAAAAAAGAAAAATCCAGAATAAAATTAAAGAAATATATAAATAAGCTACTGGAAGCAGTATGGAAGGAAAGAGAGATACCGTGAAACTGCAAGAGGAGCATCATACGAGGTGTGTTCAAAAAGTATCGCGAATTTTGTGTTTTTTCAAAAATTATTTATTTATTCATGAATATCTATTTTGTCCCCTTCAAAGTAATCCCCATGAGATATTATACACTTGTGCCAACGGTTTTTCCAATCTTCGAAGCACTTCAAAAAATCATTTTTTTTTATCTTGTTCAGCTCCTCCTTCGATGCCGTCTTTATCTCGTCAAGCGTAGCGTAACGTCGTCCTTTCATGGGCCTCTTCAGTTTAGGGAACAAGAAAAAGTCACAGGGGGCCAGATCTGGGGAATACGGTGGCTGCGGCATCATTAGTGTGTTGTTTTTGGCCAAAAAGTCGCGCACAAGCAACGATGTGTGAGCAGGGGCGTTATCGTGGTGCAAAAGCCAATTTTTGTTCTTCCACAAATCCGGGCGTTTCTGGCGGATTGCTTCGCGCAAATTGCGCATAACTTGCAGGTAATATTCCTTATTGACCGTTCTACCCTGTGGCAAGAACTCATGATGCACCACGCCCCTGCAATCGAAGAAAACTGTCAGCAAAACTTTCACATTCGACCGAACTTGGCGCGCTTTTTTCGGTCTTGGTTCGTGCGGCAGCTTCCATTGAGATGATTGAGCTTTGGTTTCCACGTCATAACCATAAACCCACGATTCGTCACCAGTTATGACCCTCTGGAGCAAATTTGGGTCGTCGCGGACAGAGTCCAACATCTCATTAGCAATGTTCATGCGATGCTGTTTTTGGTCGCAATTGAGCAATTTTGGTACGAATTTCGCGGCGACCCGTCTCATGCCCAAATCATTGATAAAAATCGAATGGCACGAGCCAATCGATATGTTTAGGTCCTCAGCAACTTCTCTAACGGTGATTCGACGGTGATTGGCCAATACCATTTTCTCCACTTCATTAATTTTTTCGTCTGTTGTTGAAGTGCTCGGGCGTCCGGCACGCTCTTCGTCGTTCACATCTTCTCGGCCTTCTGAGAACATTTTGTACCACCGATAAACGTTGCTTCGGTCCAAGGTAGCTTCTCCGTATGCCGCAGTCAACATTCGGAATGCATCCGCGCACTTAATTTCGTTTTTCACACAAAATTTGATACAGGTTCTTTGATCCATTTTTTTGAATAGGTAAAAATCGAAGACGATCCAAAACACGTGCAAGCAAAGCAGCTGTCAACAATTAAGTGAACATTCAAAATGGCCGAGCTTGTCGGCATAAGTGAGAGACATGAGTACCAACATAACGCCACAAAAAGATCGAAATTCGAATATACGTAACCCGCGAAAATTCAAAATTCGCGATACTTTTTGAACACACCTCGTAATTCCTTTATATAAAAGAGGCGATCAGGGAAAGGTCGAGAATTATAGAGGTATCTTTCTGCTCTGTATGACATACAAGATCTACGTAGAGATAGTGAGATACAGATTGGAGAAAAAGGTGAACAGAGTAAATCTGTTGACTGAAGAACAAGCAGGCTTCAGCAAAGGCAGGTCAACAATTAACAACATATTTGTGCTATTCCACGTTACGCAGAGGGAAACAAGAGAGGGAGGAAGAGGCCGGAAGATATACGCGGACCTGAAGACAGCTATCGGCAACATGGATAGAGAATTAGTTTGGAAAATCAGAAAAGAAACAAAGTAAAGGAGCAGATAATAAGTAGAATGGAGAAGATCTACAAGGAAACGGAGGGAGTAGTGAGGACAAATCGAAGAATAACAGAAGATTTCTACAAGGAAAGGGGAGTGAGGCAAGGCTGTGTGATGAGTCCACTTTTGTTCAACGTATACATGACGGAACTAGAAGAGATGAAAAGCAATGGTATAGGAGGGATAGGAATAGTTCACAAGAGGATATGAAGCTTGGCGTACGGTGTGATGCTATTAGTAAGCAACAGGAAAGCCAGGGTGGATAGGATGGGTACGCACAAAAGGTATCTTAGGGACAGGAAGCTAAAGTTAAGTTCGGAGAAAACATAGATGTTCGTATTTAATAGGATAGTAAAGGAAAGAAAATTGTAAACAGAGAAGTAAGAAAATAGAAGAAGTTCAGACATTTAAATATCTGGGTTTTATGTTCAATAGAAGAGGAAATTAAAAAGATTACATTAAGGAATTGAGTAAGAAAGGTAGAATGGCCGCGAAAAAGGCGTGTGGGTTAGAGAGAAGGTTGTATAGAAACGATTTTAGAAGAAGGTGGTAATTGTTTAGATATTTAGTACAGAGCGTAATGGCATATAGAGTAGAAATATAAGGGTGAATAGAAAGAGTGGAGCTAGAAAAGATAATGTAAGATTATGTGAGATGGATATTCGGGATTAAATTTTGCACGACGAGATATATAATAACCAGGGAAAGAGGAATGAAGAAGATGAGAGTAGAATGGGATATTAAAGCAAAAAAATACGAAGATAAGATTAAATCAGGAGTAGCAGGGAAGTAAATAATTGTTGGAATGAGAAGGAGAAATATGGATGAAGAGAAGTATACGGAAAAAAGAGACAAAGATGTTGACAACAGATGATGACAATAGAAATGGGTAGAGTCTAAAAGCGATAGAAAATTGAGACGTGGTAGAAAAAAGTTTGGAGGCAGAATTGAAAAAGAAAAAGGCATCCAGAAGCATCAGGAAGAGATTAGAATTACAGAATTAAGATACAAGGAAGAATATAGAGTGTCCGAGGGGGAACAACCCCAAATTTTGTACACCAATGCCGATTTTTAGCATTGCTGTAAAACACTGCCGACATTTTCGTACACTGCCAACAATGCTTATAATGCCGTCAATCCTATATTAAAATTAAAGCAATGCCATTATGAACTCTACCGCGTACTGCCCATTATCATACGCCAATGCCTGCACAAGAATTCTAAAGCTATCCCGAAGTATTCTACACAATTATACAAAACTTCCAAACAAAAAACTTCCAAAAATTTTATTTACGAACTGTATCTATACATTTTAATGTAATTGCACATTATTATGTGATGTCTTATGCATATAACTTCAAACAATGGAACACTAAAAATAATAATAAAAATAATCAAAATAATGACTTTGATATTGTATCTGTTTGTAATCAAAATAAATTTTAAACATTCTTCTTTAAAAATTCTATACGTTTTACTGTAATTGCACATTATTATGTGATGTCTTATGCATAGGTATAGCTAACTTCAAACAATAGAATACTAAAAATAATAATCAAAATGAAAAAAAAAATTTTAACATTTTTCTTTAAATATTTTATACAATTTAATGTAATTGCACATTATTATGTGATGTCTTATGCATAGGTATACCTAACTTTGAACAGTAGAACACTAAAAGTAATAATCAAAGTAAATTTAAATGTAACTACGCATTATTATGTAATGCCTTATGCATATTATAACTATAAACAATAGAACACTAAAAATAATAATAAAAATAAACTTTACATTCTTGTTAATTACTTATCTTTTTTAAACATCTTGTACTTTTTTTCAATTGCATACAAGTCGTATTTTTTAAGATTGAATGGACTTAAGCCTAAAAGCGAAAGAGGTCCATAAAAAATATAACATTTTTTGACCTGTTGCACGTTTTCTTGTTTGGGCCAGTTAAAACTGTCCAAATTTTGGTACAAAAATTTTATCTGACACGTTGCCTCTTCGATTTATATTATTCTTCCTATGTACTACTGATCATAATAGCATACTGCGTAGTATTTTTTTTCAACAATGGCTATTTGTTGCTTCTTTGGGGACTCCGAATCAGAGCTACTGTGTTCTGCCACATGTTCACTGCCGTTGCTTTCAAAATCTGAAATGTAATCATCTTCAGTTTCCGTCTCACTTTCTCAACTTGCTTCTCTTCCAATTTACTTTTTGTATTCTTTGGTTTTATAGATTTTTTTATTCTCTTTCGACTTTTTGAACGTTTTGTTTTTGGAAGGGTTTTTTGAGAGCCCATTCTCTTTACTCTCTCTAGCCGGTCGGAAGACAAACAACTTCTGTTTTCGGTAAAAAACCAGCAAAGGGTTGATTTTTTTATGGTCGTAGTTTTGCCAGTCTTCAGTTTTATTTTTAAAAGTAATTTATTATTAATTGGAGTTTAAATAAAATCTTTCAAATCCAGATGATCCATGTTTTGAAAAATAGTTTTAGATTCAGTAATATCATTAAGGTCTGTTTCGGAAATATACCCTGAATTTTCATTAGGTGATATACCATGCTCGTCGTTATCAGATTCACTCCGGTTATCTTCCTGATCAAAATAATCAACAGAGTCTGGCTTTATATGTATCGTATAAAAACTTCTTTTGTAGCATTTATTCCTAACGCAAGACAATCAGTTAGTGCGCCAGCTTTAGCGCGGAAAAGAATATCTTTGATTTCACTAAGTGTTATTAATTTCCCACTATCTCTTTCTGCTGTATTTTTCAATTTTGACAAGCACTTTTTCCTCGGAAAGGTAAATAAATCTCCTAAAATGAGTTAGAAAGTAATAGGAAAAATAATAAAATAATAATAGAGTAATAAAATTTAATTATATTGTAATATATAAATGACATACCTAAGTCAGTGACGATTTCGTTTATCATCTGAATTCTGGACAGCCTTCGCAAAAGGTCTAGTATAGAAAAATTTACAATTGTCGAGTAAGTGCTCGTCATTGACCTTGTTTGACAAAATATTTGTTCACAAGTTTAGCTTGAAAAGAACCGGGTAAAAACTGTTCTGGGTTATCCCTTAGTTTAATTAGTAGTAAAATAAGCCCATGGCCATTAAGTTCTATACATGTATACGTATTTGAAGTTATAAAGTTTTTGAAAGTAATCTTATTTATGTAGAGCCAGTGTCTCCTGGTCAAAAAAAATATTGTATACCACATATTATAAGCTTGATCCGAACAAGTTAATGGTTTGTTTAAGAAGGCTGCTTCAATTTTATTCATTGGGGTCAGGTATTGAATAGTACATTTGCTACCAGGTATCTGCTTTAAAGTGTTTCTCACTTTAGCAGAAGATATTTTTTGTGCGGCATTGAAGTTTATCTTATCTTGAGCTATAATTGAATAAAAAATAATCAGAAAACAAATGTCTACAACTATGCCAAATTCTACACGGAGAGAATTTTCTCTTACCCTGAAATCATGGTAGTTGTGGGACAACATGTACCACCAAGAATTTTATGCGAGCTATTCTGATTAATATTCACCATAATAAAAATATTAATATCTATTAAAATTAAAATGTAAAATACGTTTGATTAATTTTACTAAAATATATCTAGGAAATTTCAATAATTTTTCAAAATTTATCAATCTGCTTTTCATCACATTGTTTGTAAAATGTCTTTTATATATTTTAAAAATTCCTTGGCAAGTTGCCAAGTTTGTAGTGAATTTAAGGGTAAAATATAACAAAAAATTCTCTCCGTGTACTAATCAATTATTACATTCTACGATGAAGACCTCAATTATCCATAATGGAAAACGCCTCATGGAAAGTTCTACTGTTCTCAAAAAAATTTTGAGTGATTAAGTCGTTAGAACCTGACGCTTTAGTGCTGTTTAAATTGGGGTCAGAATTACTGTTGAAGTCTACAATAGAAGGACTTCCACCTACAGAATGATAAACGACAGCATTTTCTCGCTCCGTAACAAGACCTTGGAGACTGGACTCCAGATCAGCGTTAGTTTCCAAAGTAGACTGATTAGTTAGAGGGCCACTTATTGTAGATACGTCATCCACATCTATTGTATCGGCACTGGTAACATTTTTCTTTGGATTTTTGACATTTACAAATTTTAGAATTGAGACAGTTTTGAGGGATTTTTGTGTGGGCTTTTGTTTCAATTTATCCGATCCATTCCCCTTCAAAATAAGTTCTAAAATAAAAATTGAAATTTGAACAAATCCATTTTCGTCCATACTTTCCAATAGCCACGCTGACTTTAATTTTTTGCTCGCAAATAATACAAGTTATGTGGGCAAACGGGGAATTTTCTTCAGGAATTTAAAAAATTACGTCAACTTTCAACTTACTAATTTTGTTCAAAATTTGGGCAGCTTCCTGTTTCTTTAATTTTTTATTACAAAAAGCTTTGATATAATTACGACTTATGTTTAGTACATGAGTTTCATCCTCACTTATAGTTGCATTATTATTTTTTGCTTGAGAGCAAGGTACTGGATTTGACAAATTAGGAAAACGCGAAGGGGCCAGTTTTAGCTTGTAAGGTTTGTTAGTTTTATTTCTGTCTTTACTTCTACATTTACAGCGCCAGGTTTGCACTTAATTTTAAATGTTCTCCACCACACAATGCCACACATGCATTTTTTATGTTAATCAATAAGTTTTTGTGCCCGTTAAGAACTTTAAACAGCATAGGTTTTTTGAAGAAAATGCCGTAAAAAGTTTCGGTTTCCTCTTTTGAAAGGAGCTGCCCTAATTCTTTCTAAGCAAATTTCTCCATTTGATTAATATCTGCATTGGTGATGTTTTGGATTGAACTGAGATAAGGAGTTCTATCCACAGTATTTTATTAAAATTAATATATTATTTGGAAGGTTCGGAAATTTGTTTTCAGTCAAAGACTCAAATGTGACTTTTTCCAAAGGCTTACCGGATGGTTTTGGTTTTCGGACATGCATTCTCTGAAATATAAAATCAAATTTGAAAAAAAGATGTTTCTCGAAATCGCATAATTTTTCGCGTATTTTATAGCGAACTAGTTGAAGAGGCTTAGCCATGAGAGGGCGCTGGCACACGAGCGGTTTTTGACGCGCGGCAGAGTGCTCTTTCTCTCTCTACCTCACGCGGCGTCTCTTTCTTGAGAGAGAAACACTACGTGAATGAATGAATGAATGAATGTGCGTTTTATTAGCCCTAGGGCAAGCCCTCTAAAGACACAGGTGAGCAGCAAAAAGAAAAGAAAAAAGCTCTTACAAACTAAGAACAATAACTTCGTGACAAGATAGAAGCTAAATTGAACAGAAACAACGAAGTATAAAAGTAAGATAAGAAACAAACAAGTCGCAAACGTGAGTAGAAAATAAAATAAAATAGAATAAATATAACATAACAATAACGCAGGTAAGCAATTAGAGCCGCAATATCAGAGTAGGATTAAAAATAAAAGTAACGCAAGAAAAACAAAAAAAAAACAAAAGAAGAAAGGAAAAACTCAGATAATGCAAATACAAATAACGGAGAGTGAGTATGACGCATAACATGAGTAAATAGAATTAACGCAAGGGATAAAAAGAACTAAGAATAAGAATGAATAAATATGTAGCGCAAAGAAAGAAAGATACGGATAACGCTAAATATAGTACAGATAATGCTAAATAATAATAAGGGTGAGAAAAAGTGTGCGCCCCGCTAGGCCAGGGACGGAGAAGCACTCCGCTGCCGCAGGAAAAGGAGGAGATCGCGTCTGAAAGTGTGGATGGTCTCGGCGTTGCGAATGGAGACAGGGAGTGAGTTCCAGAATGTGGGCGCAACCACAACGAAGGACCGTTGATAAGTGGAGGTGCGAGATGAAGGAATGGCCAGGTCCAATGGGGAAGCTCTAGAGGTAGCTCTGGGTCTAGAGCACGAGGAGAGCTTGGAGGCCAGGTAAGACGGGGTGTCACTACGGATGATGGAATAAATGAAGTATCCAAATAGGTAAAATCGTCTATCGTCCGCCTGCAGCCAGCCAAGCTGGGTATAATAGGGGGAGACATGATCAAAGACCAGCGAAGATCAAAGATGAAGTACGTAAGCGTTCAGCAATCGCCTGAATTTGAGACGAAGCTGCCCAGTGAGGTCAGTCAGGATGGCAGCGCAGTAGTCGAAGAAGGGGAAGATCAAAGAGGACACAAGACGAACGCGCAAGGGGCGCGAGAGACAGTGCGTAAAATATTTAAGACGCCAGAGGACGCCGTTCACGCGTTGGGATACGGATTTAACATGTTCATTCCAGCTGAGCGAGCTGGTGAAGGTCAGGCCAAGATTGATCATCCGGTCAGTGACTTTAATAAGAGTATCATTGAGTTCAAGGACTATCTCGTTATTCGCACGGATGTTGTTAACATAGCGGGCGCTGCCCAAGAGAGTGGCCACGGTTTTCTTGGCATTTAGTGTAAGACAGTTGACGCGCGCCCACCGCTCAACAGCAGAGATGTCCTCCCTGATCCTATCGAGTGCGTGCTCGAGGTCTGCAGAAGGAAAGTCGACATAGATTTGTAGATTGTTGGCGTAGAGAATATATCGACTGTGGCGGATAACGGATCGTAAGTCATTGATATAGAGAGCAAAGAGTAGGGAACCGAGAACAGAGCCCTGAGGGACGCCGACCCGGATAGAAGACCAAGATGAGAAACCGTCGCGTCCACGAACGCGCTGACTTGAACGCGTGAGAGAGCGAGAGAGAGAGAGAGAGAGAGAGAGAGAGAGAGAGAGAGAGAGAGAGAGAGAGAGAGAGTATTCTGTCACGCGGCACAAACCGCTTGTGCGCCCTTAGTTATGGGGTTAGGAATTTAATCTATTACCTACACTGTTAAGATGAGCAAATTATAATTACCCGTATTAATTTTATTAACCGCATTAGTTTAAATCTACTATCAGGCACAAAAACTTGCTAAGTATACACATAAAAGTCCGTTATTGTTTTGACTGTACGCTGCTGCAAGTGCGGGCTGCCGTTTGTCATCACTACATGCCACATGCGCATACTCAGGAATAAGCGGGAATAAGAGTAGGGAGCATCCACACTGCCGTACTGCCGAGTCAATGCCGGATAAAATTCAGACACTGTCTTAGCAATGCTATGCAATACCTCCTGCACTGCCGCTGCCATAAGTCATTATTACCACTCCCCAACCACTGACGACAATGCCGTTAATATTATAGGTCACTGCTTATTTTTTTCAGTCCACTGCCGCAATTTTGTACACCAATGTCGGCTGTGAATTTCCCCTCGGTTATTTCTATACACCGCATTAAGAAGAACCACAAATTTAACTGGGAAAATGTAAAAATTTTAGACAAAGAACCGTCTTATGTAAAAGATCAATATCCGAGATGTTATACATTAAAAAACAACATAAAGGATTGAACAAACAAAATGACACCGAGCTCTTTTCTAAAGCATATCTTCCTATTCTTGACCAAATTTCTTCTCCATAATGTCTTCATCCCTCCTTCATAATCTTCCTACCGTCATGACTACCCCTTGCTCGTTTCGCTTCTTGTCAGTCGTCTTTAAACAGACAAGATACGACAGTCTTATATTACTTTCTGTGTTATTTCAAACCGTGACATGACTATTTGTAAGACACTGTTTTTTGGAATCTACAGGTAATACTTATTTTTATTTAATTTATTTTATTTTATTTATGTATTTTTTTAATTTTATTCTGGGTTTTTTCTTTTCACTTTTAATTATTTTTTTTTTATTTAATTACTAATTTTTATTTTGTTCATCTTTAATCTACTAACCACGTCCTTTTTTATTCTCGCGCATTCGCAAAAGTCTTTTATTATTTATTTTACTTATTTATTACTTAATTGTTTGCGCTCGGTTATTTATAGTTCACTATACCTAAGCTTCCGAAACATGTGTCACAGCACGTTTCTGAGAGGTCTTGATTTTCTTATGTTAATTTATAACATGTCTATAGTATATAGACAGTCAATGGATGTTATTCTTCTACGGACTTTCCACAGAATTGGAAATTACTATAATTATAGTTCAATTTATCTTTTAAAGAAAAGGATCAAACACCGTTGTTAATCATTGTTACAGATACTTGTTTGTACTGAAGAAAACCGTATTATTAAAGGTCAAAATGCATACACGAAATTACCTAATTGCTTTGATTATCTGTATTCAGCACCCAGCGCGGCTCTTGAGCTTGTTTATACTCTTTCAATTTTTGTATTATTACATTTGAGCCCTTCTCACATTATTTCTTTAAAATTTCTAAATGTTATTATTGTTTAACACTTCTATTGTTTTTTTTTCTTTAAAAAGAAAGAATCATTAAAATTATTAAATTTATAGCAAATTCGGTTGGATTGCACTAATGCGCACTGGTGCACATTAAAGCAGCTATACACATACACAAACTTTTTCTTTTTCTTTCTCTCTCTCTCTCTCTCTCTCTCTTTGACTAACTTTGTTTAAAAATAAAATATAAATACTTTGAATGATAAAATATATATTTTAGTAAATAACCTAATAAAACGTCGATTGAGAATTTCACAATTTAATCCGTTTATATATTTATGTTAAATATATATCTTTACGTTGATTTGTACACAACTTTAATATTTATCAATGCGCATTAGTGCGTCTAATCAAATTTGCTATTATGGAATATAATATGAAAGAATTTATCTCTCAAATAATTTATTTAATAGGTACAACAATTTGTGGAAGTTGGAATGGGTCCATCATTTATCGCACCTCCTCCTTTCAATATATCTAAATCATATGCTGATTCAAATTGCTTGACGCCTCTTATATTTATCCTGTCTACCGGATCAGACCCTATGGACGCATTAATCAAATTTGTGGAAAGCACGAATTATCTTGATCGTTTTGAATCAATCTCTTTAGGACAAGGCCAAGGTCCTATAGCACAAAAAATGATCGAACGCGCTCAAGTTGATGGCTCGTGGATTTGTTTGCAAAACTGTCATTTAGCAGCTTCTTGGATGCCCAATTTGGAGAAAATCTGCGAAAATCTTGATCATGCAAATACTACGTCCAACTTTCGTCTGTGGTTAACCAGCTATCCATCGATTTCATTTCCTATTAGTATTTTGCAAAACGGAATTAAAATGACAAAGGAATCACCATTAGGTTTACAGAGTAACATGATGAGGTAATTATTTTGAATTATGTATACATTTATAAAAACTATAACGTACAGAATGTTTATAGTCCGAGAGTTAGTATCACTTTTCGTTGCTATATTAGCTCAAAATTAGCTTACTTTTTCTACTCTGCTTGTGCTGTAAATCTACAAAATAAACTCCTGCCAGTCAAGCAGCGGGGCAACATTTGATAGCAGTACCTGAATTACGTAAAAAAATAAAATGTCAATGCTATAAACGCTTAAAGTTTGTGCTAATATTGTGCTAATATTGTGCTAGATTCCATTAAATGATCTCCTGCCACCTCTTATTTGTGGAGCAGCACACTTTTGTCATTCATATAAATCTGTAAAAAGAAATTAAATTAATTTACAGCAATGTTTAATGTTGAAATTTTTCCCAGTAGTTTACATCGTAATATTTAAAAAAACTTTTTCTAATCCTCAATCATATGACGGGATAGAGTCCCGGAAGAAACAAGTAAAGGTGTCGCACGGTAAACTGCATAAAGGGAACAAATTCAAATCAATATAATATTTTTCAAATCCAATGAAATATTTAAATATTGAAAACTTTCTGGTAATAGTTAACATTATTATTATATTATAAGAAAAACGTTTACTGTCAGTCTTGTTGTGGGTCAAAGCTTTGGCATGAGCAAGCAAAGATGTAGGGCAAAGAAAATATTGAATCAAAAAAGTGTAAAAGAAAAGAAAAAAGATAAGTACAAAGGAAATATTAATTCACATCAAAATTTCAATTAAAACTTGTTTAGAATGTTTCCAGTACTATTATACCTACAAAAATCATAAATTTCAGCACTATTAAGCAAACTAATTTTTTCACCAATATATAATAAATATTTATTATAATGAGCTATTACTAACTTGAATAAAAAAAATGTCCATTGCTGTACTTATTTTGATATTGTAGATTTTAATGACTTTGATAATAGATGCTGTTGTTGATTTGTTGAGAAAACTGACTCATCAGCAGATACTTTATATTTTGTTTTTAATTCCATAAAATTATTAAGACATTTTGAATGATAATTTTTCCAAGATCTTGGAAAGATTATCATTCAATGATAATCTGTGATTGGTAATTGTACATCCTTCTTTTAAAATTATTTTTCTTGCAAATTTTCAGAATACATGCACAATTTTCTAAACAAGCTCGTGTGAGCAGAATTATTTTAATCCTTCCTGTTTTTGTATAAAACACAAATACGCTTCAATATAGCTATAGCTATAGCACGTGCCAGCTTCTAAGTATAGTGTAACGGTCAAACTGATCATCGGCACAATATTTAGTGTTACTGCGTGAGAAAAGAAAAAAATATTTTAAAGACGCAGCAGTAATAAAATCCAGCAACCCTTTTTTTTGTTCACGAAGAGGAAATGCGTTACCGCATACCCCAGGCCTCGGGGGAGGCCTGGTGGTTATGTGGAGCTCTCCCCCGCCGGCGGCGTACCGGCGAGGGCCTACCCACTAAAACCTCTCCGGGTGTCCTGCCCTGGTCCATACTGGGGAGCTCCGGAAACGCGTGCAGCATGCTTCCGGAGCCCCCCGAACCCAGTCGGCCAGTTGGCGAGCGACTGGTCTCGCCAGGGGCGCCTTAGCGATAGGCAGGGTTTAAGGGCCTAGTCTGCCCTAGATCGGGAGAGAGGGACATTGTCCCTCTCTCGCCTCTTCCCCTGTTAATGTTGGTGGTACAGGCCCGGGTGTCCGGCCCCCGCCGAATGGTTTCCGGGCCTCTTCGCGCCGCGCTGACGGCGGCGCGGCCCTCCTTTCTACCCTGGGCGGGAGAGAGAAGACCCTTCCCTCTCCCCCCCGGCGAGGCAGAGGGGGGAGTGGCTCCGCGTTATGCCGCATGGTCGCTCCCCCCAAACCGTCAGGTCGGATGTGCCTCGCCGGGCTCACCGGTGTGAGGAGCCCTCCTCCCGCGGCTGCGTGTCCCAAAGGCGGGGCCGGCAGCCGCAGGGGAAGAGGGTCGCCTCCTCTCCATATTGGCGCTGTCGCTCCCCTCTTCCTCAATTGTGGGGAGGAAGGGGTCGACCGCGGCTGTTCTACTGGCCCCCCGCCGCCTTTTGGCAGACGGGCCGCGTGGGCCCGGGGGGCGGGAGGCAGGCCTTCTTCTTCTTTGGGGGGGCCGGGGGGAGGGGAGCCAGGGTTGGTTCTGGCCCCCGTCCCCACCACCCTTACCATTGTTACATTCGCCGAGGGGCATGCGTCCCCCCGGCCTCCTCTCTCTTCTAGTTTCGGCCTCCTCCTTCTGACACATTACTTGCTCGCAGAAGGAAAAAACCGCCACCCATGCCTTCTTTCTGCTGACCATCTGGCTAATGATGGCCCGCAGGGAGAGGTCGTCGTCGATTTTTTCGCGCAGGACTCCGCGCAGCTCTTCCCACGCTGGACAGTACTCCAGCGTGTGCTGCGCGGAGTCCGCCTCGCAGTGGTGGCACTGCGTCGTCGGCTCCTTGCGTATCCTGCACAGGTACTCACCGAAGCAGCCATGCCCGGTGAGCACCTGTGTCGTCCGGTAGGACAGACCGCCCCAAGGGCGGCCCACCCATTCGTCCAAGTGGGTCACCACCAAAAACGGGTCATCAATTTTAATAAAATTTTATAATATTTACTCAAATCTTTACTGTAGTTAAGCTGTAAAATGCCGTAGAATATTTGCACTAGTTTTTTCTTTACACAATTCGTCGCGCTACATTTTTGCTTGCTTCTGTCAAATCCTTGCCCCACAACAAAACTGACAGTAAACGTTTTTCTTATATTTAATAATTTCCTGTCTCTCTTATATTTAATAGTTAATTATATGCAAAACAAATTTTAGCCCTAAACATTTTACTAAAGTTGAGAAAATTTATGTTGAATCATACTTGTTTTCTTTATGTAATTCACCGTACAGTCCCTTTACTGCCAGGGTTATATCCTGTCAGATAATTGACAGCCGTTTTATAAGTAAGGTGGTAATAGATCATTTTTTATCATTTTGTGAAGTTGTCCACAATTAGTACACAGAAAGTTTCAACTTTAACCTTTTTTGTCATTTTCTTTTTCTCTTACCCGCGTAAGCGCCTGCGTCGAACGATGAGTTGCACCGCCTTTGTCTACCATGTCTACACGGCCTGTAATTTAATATTTTTATTGTTTTATAATTGAAAACTAAGCGCTGAACAAAATGTTTGTATAGGAAAAAGCGTTTTAGAATTTATCCAAGAATATGTCTTTACAGGGACATATGGGTCGTTCTGAATCACTCTGTATAAAAGTTTTTGAAATTGCTGATTACGAATCTAATGTCAAAGGGGCAAAATTTAAAATAGCGGATCTAATATGGTAGACAAAATTTGTAAAATCAATGAAAATTACTTGAAAATGGCTACGAACGGAATTTTGGTGTCGCAAATTACAAATCTGGAGAAAAATATAAGATTAAAAATAAAAGAACTAACTTGGATATGTTTAAAAAAAATGTTAACGTATTTTTTTCTGACATATTGCTGACATGTAATCCCTACTATTTTTTTCAGGTAATTAATAAAAATTTGTATTTAAAATTATAAAATTATGTTATTTAATATTTTGAATTCAATTAATTTTGAAAATTTTGTCCGCCATATTAGATCTGCCATTTTGAATTTTATATTTTTGACATTGGATTTGTAATCAGCAACCTCGAACAGTCCTAGATAGCAAATTTTAAGTAAATTTAGTTGATTTTGATAATTTTGTTTGCCATGTTGAATCTGCTATTTTGAATTTTGAATTTTTGACGTCAGATTCGTTGGACGTAATCAGCGACCTCAAAAATCCCCAGATAATGATTTTTAAATATAAGTTATAGGGCAACATTTTATACAAACAAATTTAATTTGTAAAAACGGCAATTTCTCGGTATATATTTATTAACAACAAATTATTTATTTAAAGTATTGTTTTAAAAATTATTTTATTAGTTAGAGAAAATCTTTAGCAATCCAGCAACATCAAACATGCTAAAGAAATACATGGAACAATTGATTTATTGATAAAATAACCTTGGATAGTAGGTGTAGGTCTCAGGGTTAAACATTTAAGATTAACATTGACACCCAATTTTTTACATAATTGAAAAACTGTTGTTAAGTGTTGTTTCGCTGGCTCACTGGCAGGACGTAATTTTGTCGATATATATAGCATAAATATGCTAGAAAAGAAATAAATCAGCTTTAAATTATGGGCCTAGCAGTATAAGCATGTGAAATCTGCTTCGTCACCCCCGCACCAATCAAAGTCAAATTGGTGTCATTAGTTGGCATCTATGAGATGTAAAACTTCCCCAAAAATTAGCTTTAAAATTGTATTTTTTTTTTGGGAATTATGAAAGGGAAAAGCAAAAAACAAAGAGTCATTTTTTTCAAAAACGAATCGACCAATTTTAATAAAAAAATATATATATATATTGTAAATGTCATTTAAATAAATTCAAAAAATTTTTTTAGAATTTTTGTGATATATAAACAAAAAACAGATAAAAAACTTTTTAAATATTTATGAATTTATTATAAATTTATTATGATATTCCTCAGTGACTATTTTTATATTTTCACGAAAACGTTTCTATGACATGACTTTCTATTTTAACATATAATTTTTCTAAATTAATCAAAATAGTGAAACATAGTTAAAAATTGCAATTATTTGCATAATTGTGCTACGCCACGCCACAGCCGGCTTATCTCGAATTTATTTATTTCCATGTATTATTAACAGCTTTTTAAAACATATTTTCAATTTTTTTATCTCATCTAGAAAATTTTTTTTTTACAAATAGTTCTTTTTTCAAAAATGAGTTTTTGCATTTTACATTTATTTCATTTGAAGTAAATATATCTGTGATTACAGCTTACAAAACTGAAAATCTTTCACTTTTCATTTACCAAGTTATATAAACTTAACTTTAGTAGGAGAGACCTAAGTGAATAGAAACAAAGGTGATTTGAAACAACGACGAATATTTCAAAGTAATAGTTGATCGAACAAACACGTATGTTTGTACACAAAGACATTAATGAACCTTAACTCATGAAGCTAAACGAGAGAGTTTACTTGGACGCTCAGAGGTTATACATATTGTTGGAGAATTGCCGCGTGTTGACAAACGCCGGTTAAATTCCTCGAAAGTTGCTTGGATGGAGTAGGCTCGCGAGTAACGTACAACAAGTTTTCTGAATGAACACTAGGCACTTTATTAAATTAATAAAACAACTATAACGTGCCAGCACGGGAAATCTCTGTAACGCGTAGCGTACTTTGCAAAGAGACGAGTGCGAGAGTGTCAGAGAGCCGCGCACAGAAATGCAGTACCCTACCTCCCCCCCCCTCTCGAGCTACTCGAGTTTACCCGAAATCAGGGGGAGAGGATCTCGCCACCCCGCGATTCCCCGCTATCGACGTGCAAGGGGGCAGATGTTTGACAGGGACGTCGAGCAGAAGCGATGACTGCTATAAGGCGAGCCATCGTTTCAACGCAAATAATCCACTTCTGTTGTATTTACGTAAGTCTAATAAAAAAAATAAAGTAAATGCTAATAAAATCGAGTTTATATAACTTGGTAAATGAAAAATAAAAGATTTTTAGTTTTGTAAGCCGTAACCAATACAGATACGTATCATACTTATAATTTGTTTTTAATAATACTCCAAATCTTAACATTAAATTTATTCTTGGATTTAGTACAGAAGTCTACTTCAAATGAGATAAATAAGAAATGCAAAAACTGGAACACATTTTTGAAGAAAGTATTGGCAGAAAAAAGTTATAAATTTTCTCAATGATGCAAAATAATATGAATTATGTTTGAAAAAGTCTATAACTGTTCATAATGTATTGTGCAATAAATGCCAAATGATCATATACAAACAAGTACCGGAAATACGAGTATTAGTGAAGAATCTGAAATAAGCTCCCAACAAAAATCTAATAAAAATGTCACTTTTCAATATCAAGAATGCAGCATATCTAATACACAAACGGTTGTTGCCATTTAAAAAAGTTGTTTTCATGCATAAATATTGTATAATATGTGGATATACCTCAAATATTTATACAATCCCTTTTGAAGCACGAATACAGGCTTTTGTCAAGAAACAAATTTACATTTCGCACGGCAATCGGTGTTGTTTAAAACATCTTTTAAAGAAACTGTTTTTTATCACGACTTGCAACATTTGCGGGTTTATTCAAATACCAGTTTTTGGAAATAAACGAAATGGAATTATTTTTAAATCAATTGTTAATTGATGTTGATTCTACTGTGTGCATAAAAAAATAGAAAATTCTAATTTTTCAGAAAAAGAGATGCAAACTTTTACTGACCTTAAGGGGTAACACCATCCTTGAGGTTTAAAAAAATCAATTTTTTTTCGCTTAAATCATTAGTTTATACTTAAAAAATATGCTGTAAGTAGTTTTAGAGAAAAATTTAAACTGTATTATAGTGTTTGAGCTAATTAAATGAATCGTCTCTATACGCCTACCGAGCAGCTGCAGCGATTTGAAGCAGCCCCGTCTTCTTTATAGTCCATAGGTGTTTGGGCTTTATTTATGTACCAAAAATAGACCTTTGACTAATACAATATAGATGTAATTACTTGTACTATATCAGTAAATAGTTTTAGAAGCGTCGGTTTCAGTGTTTATGCGACGCTATTAGTTTTTTTGTGTTTATGCAACAAACTTGGATGTTTGTTATTATAATGATGGCTATAACAGTCTAATGAAAATTTTGCAAGTCTGAAACCTCATGGTGGGCACTACTTGTCATTATTATTGCCAAAAATTGGATGCGCGGCGCGTCGTACTTGCCGAGCGCAGTCTCATCCAAGAAGTAAAAGAGACCAGAATATCATTATTAGCAATAAGAAAAGAATATAATGAAGCTGCTGAACTGGTGAAAGGACAGCTTTATGAGGCAGGCATTGCAAATTAAGGGTCTAGTCTAGTGTTCGGGTTCATTTCAGAAGCTTATTTTATGATTTTTTTTTACAACAAAATAAAATACAATCAAGTCCGCTTTTCGCACACGTATAATATTAATATATTATAATATTAAGATACTAAAATAATTTTTTTTTCTGATTTTTTATGTAATTAGTATATTTTATTAATAATTAAATTTGGCGGCTTTAAATTGATGCAGGTCGCTGGCGCAGGTAAAATCTCCAGTTGTGCTTATCTGAAACAAAAAAATCAAATTGATTATTGTTCTGTAGGCTATTGGCTATCGCCCGTAGTAAAATTAAACATTTTTATTAATAAATAACAAAATGGCTACTTATAAAAAAAAAGTGTAAAAAATCATGACCTTTTTCCATAGAAAATCGGTTAAAAAAATAGAAATTTATTATTAAAAATAAGTAATTTTACTACCGGCGATAGCCATTGTTGTGTAGAATAACATATTAAAAATTTGAAGCAATCGGTTGGATAGATTTTTTTAAATCATCTGCGCCGCTTACAAAAACGTTGTTTTGAGAAATCGCGTGAGAAGTTTTTATTACATCTTTCTTATAAAAAAATTATACTCACATTAATCCGCTATGCCTGGTGCGTACAACAATCCTTCGGTTTCCTCAAAGACTTCGTTTTTTTTTTATTTTTTATTTTTTTTTGCTTGTCGAGACAAGAATGGACGGGTAAGATTGCCGCGGTGCAGCTGCCGCGTCGCGCGCTGTTCGCAGCGGGCGGTCTTCGGGCGCTCACGTTTTTGACCTGTAACTTCCTAAATATTTCGAATTTCGGTCTGAAATTTTTACAGGATACTCTCAAGAGTTTGTAATTTCGAAAAATGTAAGAAAAAAAAAGCGATTTTTTGAAGCCCGAACACTAGACTAGACCCTTAAAGATAAATTAAAAATTTTTAATTTTATACACAAAAAATCAGTTACCAAAACTTTAAACGCGTTTTTCTGAAAACAGTTTTTCAAATTTGCTTGCAACGTCACTCTTACAATTTTTATGAGATTGAGTTGAAATTTTAACACAATCTTCTTGTAACTATTCTACAGAAAAGTACGTAGGTTTTTTGCAAAATGTTGGAAACTCTTTTTGTAATTAGCATTTTTTAACCAAATTTTTAGGTGAAAAATGCACTTTTTTCTATAAATAGCTGCCATTTTGATAAAAATTAATATTTTTAAAAATCCCTATGTACTTTTTTAGTTTTGAATATGTAGATAATGTAGATTTTTTTTGTTTGGTTCCAGCATAAACCAGGTTGCAAAAAACTTGCACGCAAAAATTTATCTTAAAAAAAAAACGATTTTGTAAATAAGCCATTACGCCGCCATTTTGTACATAAAAGAAAATTAAAAAATATTTTTTTACTCGTCAATATATGTACAATAAAGCCTGTTTACGCGCAAGTGTAGTCGTAAGCGATTACGTCACGGAAGCATCGTCCGAACGCATACCGATCGGCATGCTGCATTTCGAACCTTTAAGTCTTGCAATTAATGAAAGAGAGAATTATGGGTTGTAGTAAAAGACTTTTTGACATTACAACACAGCGAGTCACGCAAGTTTATTGATTATGGATGATACAGCCAACAGTAACGAGCGAGAAATATTGAGTCTTTTACCCGCTCCGCGACGTTAAGTTGCGTGCGCGCGAGAGAGTGGTCTAGATTTGCACTCGCTCGGCAACGCAGGTGCAAGCAAGCGCGCGCGATGTGTTTTTTACGCACTCTGCGACGATTAGTTGCGGGCGCAAGCAAGAGAGCACTAGATTTGCACTCGCTCGGCAACGTAGGTGCGAGCGAGCGCGCGCGATGTGTTTCACACACTCCGCGACAGCTGGTTGCGGGCGCGAGAGAGAGCACGAGAGTTGCACTCGCTCGGCGACATAGGTGCGAGCGAGCGCGAGCAATGTCTAACGCACTCCGCGACGGCTGGTTGCGGGCGCGCGCGCGCGAGAGAGAGAGAGAAAGAGAGAGAGAGAGAGAGAGAGAGAGCGCTAGATTTGCACTCGCTCGGCGACGTAGGTGCGAGCAAGCGCGCGATGTTTCTTACGCACTCCGCTACGGCTGGTTGCGAGCGCGAGAGAGAGAGAACACGAGAGTTGCACTTGCTCGGCAATGTAGGTGCAAGCGAGTGCAAGCAATGTCTTACGCACTCCGCGGGAGCGCGATGCCACCAACAAATCGCCTTGAGTGCACTCTTCAGATGATAAATTCGGGCGTACGTAATATACGGCCGCATCGGAGAATTTTCTTAGTCGGACTGACTTATTTCTGAGTTCCGAACGCAGACAGGAATGCGAGAAAATCGGGGGGGGGGGGCAAACGGAGCAAGTTGCTCTGATTTGGTGATCCATTGTCTCAACTGTTTATGCATTCCTGCGTGCCTCGAAATTTGAAGGCCATTATACTCTCCTGCTCTAAGTTAGCTAGATAGAATTTGCAAAATTTCCCGGTATTCAATTTCCGCGGATGTTCTCAGCATTGCATCTTACGTTAACTGTTTTCAGCTCTTGTTATTTCATTATCGCTCAATCCTGAACAAAGCCCTTTAAACTTTTTTTATACAAAATTATTCATTTACCGACAATAAATTCCCAAACTTAGGTATCATTTTAGGGCCTCAAGGGTGGTGTTAGCTCTTGATAAAAAAAATATTATTTATCTTAAGGAAATGCTGACATCAATGAGAGTAGGTCTATGAGAGTTCTAACTACGGGGCAACGAGGGGGGGTGAGGTGCGCGGAGGAAAATGTAGGTGCGGGGAGTAGGAAGAAGGGGTAATGACGTCACCCCCGGGACTTACCGTTATTTGTTTACATAAACAGAGATAACCGTTATCTATGTAGATAGTAATAACCATATTTGTTTATGTAAATAGATAGCCTTGGGGGGGATAGGGGAACCCTTGGTGCCTGAGTTAGAACTCTCATAATATATTAATAATTCGCGTCGCAGGCCTGACGTCACCCGCGGACCTAAAATTCGCGGCGCGCGGGTCTGACGCGGCGTTCGCGGAACTGTCCGCCGCCGCGCGCACAAAGAAATAAATTTGCTTACCCCTCGACCTCTACCTCGTCCTCATCTGTAAAGGTGGTGGTGGTGCCCGAAGAGGATTACCCGGGGAGGTTGTCCGGATTGTGGGAACGAACTCCTTGAAGAAGATGTTCATCCTCGTGCCCCACGTCATTTTTTCTCACTCACAATGTTTACTAATCGAGAGCACGGCTACGATTGAGGAACAAAGGGCTGTGCGAGAGCATCCTCCGTCGCACTGTCTATTTACAATTAATCGCATGTATATAGAATGACAAGTATCTTTTATACGTTCCCCGATATGTGGGGGTAGATTTTCATGAAACGATGATTCAAAGGATTGCCGCTGCATGACGCAAGCTTAGACAAAGAAGTCGCCGATAGATAGGCAAAATATCGATGTGAATATGACCTGTTGTCAAATACACGATCCCCCGATATGGGGGGGGGGGGATAAATTTGTTGGCAAAACGATTCAAGACAGGTATCGACAGCCGCTGCATGACGCAAGCTTGGACAAAGAAGTAGCGGATAGATAATGCTGGCGCGGAGACTTACTGAGAGGTGGGATCACCCGCGCAATACTGACCTAGAGGTGGGTTCACGGGGACTAACGAGAGGTGGGGGTCACCCGTGCGGTACAGCGGTATATATCCGTTGTGGGGATGGAGGATGCTGGGAGAGGGAAAGCTAAAATCATATAATATTTTATAATGTGGAAATGATGAGAGAAAATAATTTTAGAGCGTATGTTTTAAATACATTTACTTTATTCAGTATGCAATACATCGTGTACAATAATATCAATAGCATAAGCAATTAATTCGCACTTGATCTGCGAACTCTTATCGTAAGATTTGTACAACATATGTAGCTTCGCGTTTATTCACGACACAGTTTTGACGCAAAAAGTTTACGAAATATTTAAATTTTTCAGTCACGATAACAATGCTTTGATACAACGTAAAATATACATGTTCAATGCAGTGCTCTAACTCGTATAAGAATAGCACGGTTGCAGGCTTGAGATAAATATAGTACATGCATTGTGCAACGTTAATTTAACAATACTCTGATCGTTCAGTTTAACAAGTTGCATGTTAAGGTCGTGTATCGTTAACGATGATGATGTCTCCGTCGACTGGACGAATCGCTCGATGTCAACACGTATCTCGATCAGAGTTCTCCATGATCTGTATGGTAGAATAATCCGGTTGCCGCGTGTATCGCCGAGCGATATCTCTACGGAGCATGAAACTGATGTCACGCTGATGTTAATATCAATCCATTTGTAGAATGTTAAGGTTAACGGGAACCTTCTGCCTAGAATGCGCGGCGTATACCGCGAATCTGAAGACGTGCTGAAAAGAAACAGAGATGAGTGGAACGTACAAAAAAAAAAAAAATTGAATAAAATATAATTTATATGTATAAAATGATACTTACGATTTATCGCACGCTTTGATCGGAACGTAATAAAGTGCCATTGCGCTTATTTCAAGAGCGTTGCGTTGTCTGAACCGTTCGTACGAACAACTGATGCAAGACTGATTGCAAATTGTGAGGCTTTTTGCGATTAATAGTTCTAGATTTTTTTAAGATGGAGAAGGGGAAGTCCCTCTCTTTTCAGTAATTTCTTTGTTATCACTCAAACATGTCACTACACATTTTTCACGGTCCGACAATGTTGCACATGACGTTTTTGTGATTAATGTTACTGGAATTTTCTAAGAAGGAGAAGGGGAAGTTCCCTCTCTTTCCAATAATATTATCGGTAGCCTTGAACATGTCTCGACACGTTTATGCTTCTGAATTTTTTATAGGAGAGGGGATGCTTCCCCCTTTTTTTAATAATTGCATCATCATCGTTATTACATGTCACTACACGTTTTCGCAGCAACGTTGTACAAGAACGAAACGTTAAACATAACGTACATGGCGTACGTGAAATGTGAAACACTAAATGAAACATGTATAAGAACGTTAAACGAAATATGAACAACCTATATAAAACATGAACAACCTATATGAAACACGGAAAACGTTGGAGAAACGTCGATATAATGGTGGAGAAAGGAATAAAAAATCGTATATTGTATATTACATATGTTTATTCATGTAATTGTGTCCACCAATTGAAAAGTTTGAATACATTTTGCATTGCACAATGTTTATTCGTACGGTGTTGTCCACATTGAAAAGTATTAGCATCATCTAGATTATTTAAATTATCCACGTCTTCGTAATCCACATTCTCGTCAACTGTCCAGAAGTAATTCTCCCAGCCATTCTCGTTTCTCATGCCCTTTGACGTACACAATCTCCTTGTTGTCATAACTTTCAGCACCCAGTACTGCAATTATAATCACTTGTCTCGCTTTCCGGTACGGAACCACTTTGTCGGTGCCCCATCTTAGCCCATGATGACAGGATTTTTCGGATTTCATCAACCAATCCCAAGGCTGGGGACTGTCAAAAATATAATGCGCGAGAACGTTTCCCCCTCTTAACACCGCAAATTCTTTTACGACGAAACCATTTAATCATCCAAGGGGGAAACCTTGCAGATCCACGAACGTCGGCAGGGACATGTCGCGGTCGAAACGAAGACTGTAGTTCATGTCAATGTATCGTATAATATATATATGCGCAGAATTAGATAATTTTGCGCACAATGTTTGTCAACGGGGTATAATGAATCACGCGATCGTGTATTATGAGTGCATACGCGCCGGTGTTCTCCGGCACGTTATCTTTCGAATTCTATTCGCACGTCAACGGTTGCGCTCTTAATCGATTCAACTTGCCGACTGCAATCAATTATTACGAATGGACCTCTGTTTAGAAAGTTGGTGACGGTGAGATTCGGCTCGAGATACTCGTATCCGAGGTAGGTTTTGCAGAAACACGCGTACATCTCGTATAGAATAGCCCATTTGTTTTTGGCAAAATCAAGATCCATTTCGATGTAGGGATAAGATTCAGAATTCAGATAAAGTTTCACGTTGGTGAAATTGCAATGGTCCAATCGGCTCGTGTCCTCAGACATGTTATTTTTTTGACCGGTTTGCATAGCGAAAATGACGTATTGCGGATTCTCAAGCTGAGTAGCGGTTTTGATAGCCCACGAATGCTTGGTCGTGCGTTGCAAAAGCGGATACTCGTAAAGATCCCACAAACGAAAAGCCATGCTGAGATATCGTCCGCTCTCTAAAGTGCGCAGCATCGAAAGTTTATTTATGTCATTCAAGAGCACATGCGGCATTCGCCACTGAATTTTAAACAACTCGAAAACGGGCTCCAACGTCGAATTACCCTTCAGGCAATTGTTATCGTTGCGTGCTCGTATCAAGATCAACTCGTGACGAGCATTGATCACTATGCGTTTATAATCTTTGCAGAATCCCAACAGCACGTAGAGCGGGACACAGAAATTGAAATACCCGTCAGCGATAGTCATCTGCGTTTCCCAGCCGGCATTTCGCAGAATCACGCTTTTGTCGGATGACAGCGTTACATAGTTTTTCAGCGTGCTGGTTATGCCCACGTTTCTATTACGATCAATTTCGACGCCGTTCAACTCGTATCTTATCTCGTCGAACATAAACGCAACACAATTATTTCCCAATACCACGTCGCTGCCGCCGGGCCCCTCAGGTCTATTCTGTTTCGTAATTCTCCCCTCGACGTATAGAAAACTCTCGTACGGCAATGTATACAAATCTTGTTGTTGTATGGATATTCTTATCTCATCGCTGTGCCCATACGTTGTGCTTGCATACGGCGAATAAGCGTGGGTTTCAATCTTGACGATTCGATCGTCAAAGATCGGCTCGTCTTCGACGTTTAGAATATCAGTCTTTTTTTTTTTAAGATTTTCGTACCGCGAATCCCAGTGATTGTAAGAATTTAACGTTTGATGCGCTGAGCTTCTTCTTCTTCTCAGTTGACCGAGTCGGATTATCAATTGATGATGTCACCGTCCTTGTAAAGAATGCGGTATCTCTTCGTGCGCGCTCGGCTCCACTCAACACAAGCATCTCATGTATCACGCTCGCGTTGTCGCTTTCGAACGTGCAACCTAACTGTAATCTCTTCTCCGCGAAAGTCCAACAATCGTCCGTTTTGATCGACAACTCGTATGGTGAGAGTCGTAATGCTCCGTACGATTACTGGAAGGTAAATGATCTGATTTGGCTTTTCACTGAGCTTATATCCTGAAGGCACACTCGGCGAAAATTCATGAGTCGTATGCACACGCGCACCGTTGTTGTATGCACCCGCAGTTACACTGCATTCAATATGAATTATATTTACGTTAATTATGTTGATCGACTGGTCCGATTCATACCATCTACGCGGCTGCAGTATGCGCTTCGAGAATTCGAGCAGCGATCCAAAGTTGTTCGTTTATTAAAGTTTATTGTGTATGCACATTTAATGTCGCACTTCATTGTGTTATAATTTGCGCGAATCACTATCGGGAACTCCTCTTCCTCGTTGTCATCATTGAACACGCCGATATCGCCGCGGACATCTAGCACGTCACCGGTATCGGGTGCGTTGCGTCGTGGACGTTTCTGCGAAATTGCGCGTTTCAAAAATTTGTTTATGTCCGGCAGCTCGTACGATCCTTCGGGTATTGTAATCTCTGCATCGTCTTTGCCGAAATAGAATATATTGTTTGAGGCGTTCACGTTCGGTATCGTGTTGTAAGTTTCAAAAAGCGTTAGACCGAGTTCGTATTTGGCATCGGTTAAATCTATTGCCGGAGAGTAATTTGCAGCGAGAACGTTGCTCTTTCCGCTCAGCGTTAGGGTAAACGACATGATGGAAAAAGCGCTCGATGAATACTGAGACTTTGCGGTATCTCGTCGGTCTTTTAAAGGTCGACAGTCTGAAGAAACCGCAAGCTCATTTGTCCGCAGAAACTTTGATCATACGTCTGATAGGACGTTCGATTATACTCAATCGTAACATTGCTTCCGAAATATTGCACTAGATCTCGAAGCGGTTGAAGATTACCAAAACTATCGAAATAAATTACGCGGTTGCTCCTTTTTACGTATTCGACCCAATGCGTCCCAGAGCCCGCGATATCGTCTAGATTGACAATACCGCTTTCGTTTCTTCGTACGCTACTGGTCGGTAAAGCATTACGCATGTACACTCCTCTAAAATATGGTATGCGCATACGTTTCGCCAGATAATTTAATTGCACATCGGTGGTCACTCCCTCGGGCATTTTTATGGACGTTTTTTTTTTCTTCGCCGATACTCCTTGTCCGCGTTTATATGATCCAAGACACAATCCTTGTTCACGCTTATACGGAGCAAGATAAAGCCCACGACCTTGTTCCATTGCGCGATTGTGACGTTGCAGCTCCTCGAGCTGACGTCGTGCGGCTTTGCTGTTGTTTACCGCTTTCGCTACATCGGCTGCACCACCGATTAAAGATCCGAGCGCGCCTAACATTGGCAGGATCGGTAACACACCGCCTCGTTTTGCCGACGGAAGTATTCGTTTTTTCATCGTTTTCTTTGTCGTTGTTTTCCTCTTTCTTGCCTTCATATCCATGCCGATCTTGGTCTTGGCCTTCATCATTGTCGAAACGGCTGCAGCAGCGGCTTTTTCGCCGATAATCGAATCTTCTGTGATGACGCGTCCCAGTGCTTTATTGGCAAGCACTTTGTCCGCCGCGTGTCTATCGACGAGTTCGTTGATAAGAGAGTACGCAATATCGTGTTCGCGGCACGCCGCGTCCAATGGATTTACTTCTCTGTCGCCTCTAGCTAATTGTTTCTTCAACCGAGTGCCCGGACCGCAAAACTGATAGCCGGGAACATGTAATTCAAAAGGAAGCGCGTTTATCGCTCGATTCAGCAGACCTCCGACGCAGCCTTCGCTCGACGCTGACATTCGCCGCAATCTTTAATTCTCGGCGCGGGACCGTCAATGTGTGTCCTCTGTCACGGCTGATTGTGATGCTCGTCGCAGCAACGATACGTTCCAACCTCCGGGTCCGCTCTTATATGCTTCGGAAGCCTGTCCAACACGTAATCGACGTAGTTGCCGTATACGTGTAACAATACGATTTTCGGTATATATTTCAACTGCTCAGCGCTCAAATCTAAAATATCACAAGGATGTGACAGCGTGAGAAACATTTTTACTACTGAGCAACTCGCGGTTCCGCGCGTCTATAAATAGGCGCTCGACGTGTCACGAGAGTTTAATGTGAATCATGAAATTCGTGCAGCAGTCGCGTACGATACGCGTCACAAACTGTGACGAAAAATTGCAAATGATGGGGGGTAGCGCGCCGTTGCGGAAGCACGATGAAATGTTGCCGAGTACCATTCGCGCTATAATTGTGGGACCATCCTCATGCGGCAAGACTAATGTTCTTATAAGCCTGCTCGAGAATCCGCACGGTGTACGTTTTGAAAATGTTTGTATTTATTCCAAGTCGCTAATGCAACCAAAATATCGATATCTCGAAAATCTGTTGACATCGATCGATGAAATCAGATACTTTACATTTTCAAATAACAGCAATGTCGTTCCGCCGAGCGAGTCGCGTCCGAATTCGATCTTTGTCTTCGACGACGTTGCATGCGATAAGCAGGATGCGATCAGAGAATACTTTTTGATGGGCCGTCATTCGAATGTCGACTGCTTTTACCTGTGTCAAACGTACGCGAAGATACCGAAACATCTGATACGCGATAATGCCAATTTCCTAATCCTGTTTAAACAGGATGGTACTAACCTGAAACATATTTATAACGATCACGTGAACAACGACATGTCGTACGACGAATTTTGCGCATTATGTCGTGCTTGTTGGCAGCGTGAGTACGGATTTCTAATGATAGACAAGGATAGTTCGCTCACTAATGGACGATACAGAAAAGGATTTAACGAGTTCGCGTGAAACGATTAGTCATTCTCGATACCTTGATCAGAGACGTTCATCATGGCTAATGTGCGTAATCGCGAGAAACTCGCGAAAGAGATTGAGAAAACGAGCGAGGCAATTTGCAAGAAACATCGCGCTCTGAAAACTGGTCAAATCGAGGAAGAGATCGCGATGGAGAGACGTTTCAAACCTATCGTTGAACCTCTGAAACAGATTGTCGAGGAATCTCAACCGATTAAGAAAGAAGAAGAAATCAAGGAAGAAAGAATAATTAAGAAAAGACTGAGCGACGACGATGACGATTCATACGAATTGCCAAAAGTAACATCGGGAAAAAGGAAACGTTTGAACGTTACGTTGGATTTACTTATGCTTCATTCTACAACGATAGAATCGTCGATGGAAACACCGACAGTAACAGCGCGGAAGAAGTTAACTTTCGACGATGAATCACCGTTCGAAACGTCCGCTAGAGAAGTTGAGCAAACGCGAGAAAGTCGGCCAGCTTGGACCATTGGGACAAAAGTATTTAGGCCAGCTTTTCGGTGACGGTGATGTCACTGCTATTGATAATATGTACGGCGTCTATTTTGATAAGGATGGCGTGAAACTCGGTGATAAAAGATTCGACATCGGCAAAGACGATTCCATTTTCATTGACAATGTGCGATACGCCTGCACGCCTGGATTGTACAAATTGATTTTCAAGAAACTCCCCGATGAGATTGTATACACCGAAGTTGACAAATAGCAGTATAAAAACATATTGTTGGCAACGAATGCTTATAGGCGTGGTTACATAGCCGACAATCCAATCAGAGGAAACAGAGGATACAAGTATAGATACATTATTGGTCCGCTCGTATCTACGCATAAACGTGGCAAAGGCATGATACCATCTGCCATGAGAGTGACCAATAACAAGATTGATTACGTGCACTGGGACGATCCCAATGAGTTGGTGGATCGACTCCGATTGCTTGACGCTTCATATAGAGCCGGCAACGATACTCACGGCAACGAGATGTTGTCCATCATCGAGGAACTTCGCGAAGCCGGTATAATTATAAATTAATCGCATATCCCGCGAAACGAGTCAGACAGGAGGCTGACTTTGTTCGAAAAGGACGTGCGATAAAAAAATGAACGCCGAAAAGACGTGTACGAACGTCTAACGAACTTCGAACGGTTCTTAAATAAAAATCGGACGGTTGGGGAACGATTGACGGATAATTATCACGCGGCTCAGGATCGGTGTGAAAAATCTCGAGATCGAGTGTTAGATGGTTATCGAACGAGCGTAAATCGGATGAAGAATGAGTATGAAAAATTATCTAATCGACAGAAACCGGAGGACAAAGAATGGTTACTGAAGGATGATAGAAAATAAACGAAGCTGATTTACATTACATCGTAAGTTTACAAAAACATGAGTTCATCAAAGAAAATTAGCTCCGAGAGACGACGTCTCGTCGAGGAATTACACGCTTCAGCGAGACGACATTTTCCAAGAAGACGTGTTATAATCAAAGGATTTGACGATCTGTGGCAAGCTGATATCGTCGAGATGCGTCCATATTCGAATATTAACAAAGGTCATCATTATATACTAACGGTCATTGATGCGTTGAGCAAATTCGCATGGGCAGTAGCGATGAAGAGCAAGAGCGAAAAAGAGACAGCTGACGTCATCGCCGAGATAATTCGGAAGAGCGGAAGATGTCCACGCAACTTGCAAATGGATATGGGCAAGGAGTTTTACAACGTCGATGTGCAGAAACTTTTGAAAAAGCACAACATTAATCATTATTCCACGTATTCGATGATGAAAACATCGATAATCGAGCGCTTCAATAGAACTTTGAAAGAGAAGATGTGGAAAATGTTTACGTTGCAAGGATCTTACAAGTGGGTCGACGAACTACCGCGTCTGGTTTCAGATTACAACCGCGCGTTGCATCGTACGATAAGCATGCGACCCGTGGATGTAACGCCAGAATTGGCTAAAAAGCTCCTCGACACGGTGTATAGCTACATTAAGATCGCTACACCTGCGAAAATCAAGGTTGGAGTTAAGGTACGCGTGAGCAAACACAAGACAATTTTTGAAAAAAACTATACTCCAAATTGAACAACCGAGGTGTTTACGATCGTTAAAGTGCAGCATACAAATCCCGTCACGTATTTATTGGAAGATTATCGTGGAAAAAGCGTCGCGGATGCATTTTATGAATATGAATTACATCAAGCGAAATATCCTGATGTTTATTTAGTGCAGAAAATTTTAAAGAAGAAAGGAAACAAAGTTTACGTGAAATGGTTGGGATTCGATGCATCGCATAATTCGTGGATAAATAAAAATGCTGTTATTTGAATTTGTAAGAAACATATATATTGTGAACAATAAATACATGAAAAATATATGATTATACTTTTTATTTTCTCTCTTTGTCTTCGTTTAATACAATTATTACACATGAATCAGAAGATATCACACACACACACATATAACGTGAGGCATACATACATTCAATATAAAGAAACGTATTAAAATAGGTTTAATGAAAAGAATATAGTAAATACTACTTCTAAATATATATATATATATATATATATATATGTGTGAAACAAAGCATACTTATAATATATAAGCATACATTAAATGTAAAAACATTCTTATATAACATGAAAAAAAAAATGTACATATGAATTTATGAAACTAATTATAAATATATAAAAAAGCATATAACAATACATCGCATAATACTGATACAACTTATAATAAAACGTGACACATTAAATATATATTACAATGGTATACGCCAATGTCCCCACGGTAATGTTTTTATTGAATCAGGGATAACGTATCGCTTATCGTCTTTTGAATTAAGCGCAACCTTCTTTTCATTAATAGTATAAACCTCATGTAATTTTGAACGTATACATGTTTGGCGGCGAGTTAATTCTATATCGTCGTGCAAGCATCGCTTATAATCTTCAAAAGTAATAGTTCGCGCTACTACATTATTCTTTACACCTTTAGCCTTTTTCGTATCTTATCCGGTGATATCCGGTGTCCGAGTCAAATGCGATCGCGTTTATATCGAAATTGTCAACGTTTTCGACCCATTTAAATTCACCGTATGGCAACGGTTGACACATTGCCCACCCATACAGATTATTCACATCATTATACATCAAATAAGTCGACGGTTTTGACGGATTGTACGATTTCATGTACTTATTATTGGTCTTTGCATATCTGCCCGAACATTGACTTAATCCGCCACGAATCCTACGTTCCACGTAAAGTACCATTTCTATGTCCGTAAGCAATTCGAATCTTATACCAGTTTTTTTTCAACATTGCATCCCATGTATAGCCTGGTAATGTATAGTAATGCGCAGGGTCCAGACCGTAACTCTGCATGCTTTTATCACGAAAGTTTTCGAAAATATCGGCTAATAATAAAACATCCGTTTTCAAATATAAATCGCTGTATTCGCCCAGAATTTCAATTGCAAACCGCTGCCATACGTTCTCGGCATGAGCATAATCATGCTCTGATACCGTCTGCTCGGTGAGTGAATTGTAGAACGATTCACGCGGAGGTAAACGCGTTTCTAAAAGTTTGTCGACATTATCAACGTACTCGTACGGAAAGACACCTTTGCGTGTGAGCAATTCGAAATCCTCGTTCGATAACGATGAAAATTCAGAACGAGTAATTTTTAATTGTTCAATATTTAAAAATGACGCCAATTTTTCGAGACTCGAACTTAAGAATTTATATGAATCAATGAATCGAAATCGTATACAATTTCGTACTTCGCCTGATTTTGTTCCTACACCAGTAGCTGCGACATGTTTAGTAAAGGAAATATATTTTTCTTTATTTACCGGTAGTAAATCAATCTTGCCTTTGAACGCGGTAGAAATTTCTTTTATTATAAAATGCGCGTCGTAACCGCTCAAATTATGAAAAACGATTGGAATAACGTACGTATTCTTATAATTTAGATTACATTTATTATGAGCGGGACCGCGGTACTTGCCGGTCAGATGACAATGATCATGCACCTGTTGATTATCAAGCCACTCATTACGGGTAAGGCGCTTATCTGATACAAATGGTTTTTCGTATAAATGGCACTTTGTCGCGTTCAAGAATGCCTCTTGTTGCTGTCTTGTTAATTGTTCCATTGGAACATTGGTGAATATTCGGGCTTTCATGTCATGCGCCAGATTTTCTAATTCTTTCGCGAACCACGCGATACAGTCCTTATCGCGGCGAAAGCAACTTGATAACGCGTCGTCGAACGAGCATTTAACATAGTAAGCTATGCTAAATACCTTGTGATGTTGATACTTGAAACTCGACGTGTTTTCTGTTTCATTCTCCATCTTCCTTAATACGCACTCCAAATCGGCGTAAATTACACGCTCCTTGTTGTTGTATGAGTCGAATTCTAGCCATTTCTGGTCCTCTCTCGATAGAATGATGGCGCAGTCATTTATTTTCTTGCACTCCACTACATGCGACTGCAATTTTTCTTCAGAGCGGAAGTAATGCAGGCATCTGTAATAAACAAATTATTATTTACTAAACAATAATTAAAAGTGTGAAATTTTTTTTATATTATTACACTTACCGATCGCAAATGTACTTTCTTCCATTATGTTTGTTTAGTTGTGAGCTAACCAGTCGCGACAGGTTTTTAATCCACGCAAAGTGGCCGTGGGTGTTTATCTTCCACATAGAAAAGATTAACGTGTTTCTCTTTTTTATCTTCAGTCAGGCGTAACGTTACAACGTACTGTATCTTTTCTTTTCTATCAAGTTCGGTACCGTACACGTTCACCGACACGTCGTTTAATCGTTCAAATTTTCCAATGTCTTTCACTTTCATTGGAAATTGTATATCGTCAAACTTTAAAACAGTCGAATAATGCGGGTACGACGACTCCAGGGATGCATTTCTTTCAGTTGGGTACAGGGCAGCCACCACTGACCACGCGAAGCAAGCATTGTCTTTTTATTGCACATTAATTATCGCACGTTTGTCACTTATCGACAGCGGCACTTCAAAGTAACATCCCGAGTGCATGGGATTAAGTTTGTTTACGTTCACCATCAAGTTCTGTATTCGGTATAATGCCCAATCACTATCGCGTTCCTGAAACTCGTCGAGCATCGTTAATATTACTTCAATAACGCGTCGTTCGTACCATTCGTGCAAATTTGATGCTCTGTACAATTCATAGTTTTTCGTCGCGAGACTTTTATTATCGCGATCGTCACGAATGTTTACAAATTCACCGTTGAATACAGTGTTCACTTTTACACTTCCATGTTTCGCGATAGCGTCTCGCACTTGCTCGATCAACAAATCACTAGCGTCTTCCAAGAAATGCCGCGGCTCAATATAATCCGCGTTTATTACAGCACCCGTAAGAATACGTGACTCAAACGCGGCGTCCATCTTGCGCCACACGAGCGATTTTTTGTCATCGGCGCTACTACTAGCGTGCCCATCACCACCACCAAAGTGCACGAAACGCTTTTCTAACTGCGCTTTTGCACCCGCGAGTCGCGCGATTTTCTCCATGTATGTTGCGCCCTTTCAATCATGCACGTTGCACACAGTGGTCGAGAATCATACGACGTATAATAAACATGAATCATACAATATTCTGATTCAAAGCACGGATTTGCGCATTTGACATGACTCTTTCCACAAAATCCTCAAGATGTTCACTCTGATTGCAATCATTATCATCGGGTAACTCTTCGTCAGATTCTTCGTCTATTAAATTCTCAAAATTCATTCGCATATTTTCTAACGAATCATTATCAATGTCCATATTATTATCTATGTTCCCAACATTTTCGAACTCAACGTCTTCGATACGCTCAGCCATTTTTACCGCTGCATATAGCGACCGATTCGGTATGCTTCCAAGACATCTACTGAGGTCTGAGCGCTAATTGACTTATTATATATTTCATCTGCAACTCCTTTGTCCCTTTATTCAACTGGGGAAACATCGTCATTGCTTCGCGATTTGTTTAATGCAACCTGTCCGTGCCTGTTTTGAATCGTTTGCCAACAAATTTAGCCCCCCCCCTCCCTCCCATATCGGTGGATCGTGTATTTGACAACAGGTCATATTCGCATCGATATTTTGCCTACCTATCCGCGACTTCTTTGTCTAAGCTTGCGTCATGCAGCGGCAATCCCTTGAATCATCGTTTCATTAAAATCTATCCCCACATATCGGGGAACGTATAAAAGATACTCGTCATTCTATATACATGCGATTAATTGTAAATACACGGTGCGACGGAGGATGCTCTCGCACAGCCCTTTGTTCCTCAGTCGTAGCCGTGCTCTCAATTAGTAAACATTGTGAGTGAGAAAAAATGACGTGGGGCACGTGGATGAACGTCTTCTTCAAGGAGTTTATTCCCACAATCCGGACAACCTCCCCGGGTAATCTTCTTCGGGCACCACCACCACCTTTACTGGTGAGGACGAGGTGGAGGTCGAGGGGTAAGCAAATTTATTTCTTTGTGCGCGCGGCGGCGGACAGTTCCGCGAACGCTGCGTCAGGCCCGCGCGCCGCGAATTTTAGGTCCGCGGGTGACATCAGGCCCGCGACGCGAATTATAAATATATATTATGAGAGTTCTAACTCAGGCACCGAGGGTTCCCCTATCCACCCCCCCCCCAACCGCTAAGGCGATCTATTTACATAAACAAATATGGTTATTACTATCTACATAGATAACGGTTATCTCTGTTTATGTAAACAAATAACGGTAAGTCCGGGGGGTGACGTCATTACCCCTTCTTCCTACCTCCCCCCCGCACCTACATTTTCCCCCGCGTACCTCACCCCCCCCCCACCTCGTTGCCCCGTAGTTAGAACTCTCATAGACCTACTACTAATGAGGAATTCTGAATGCCGAAATATAAAACGAGTATTAGCAGTATTTTTATTTAAATTGCGGAGCGAAAATTCGAATAAAATAATAATTACAATTTTAAGCTTAGATTATGAGCAACAAGTATCATATTTTTGTGAACAAATTATTAACGCATTTGAAACAGATATATTGTTTAGGGTTTCCATTTAGGGTTTCTATCAGTGTAAAAAAAAAAATCTCATTGAAAAGCATACTGCATATATTACTAAAAACTTTTAAATATTGAAAGCACTCAGTTAGTATTAATATTTTATGGAACATATATTAGGCATAAGAAAAACAATGAATATCAACAAAAATCACATTCAAGTCAGAAAAATCAACATTTATACAAGCCGTTCATTACATGCGCAACAGATGAATACGTCATTGATAAATCAAAACCTTTTCTTGTGACCCAAAATGATGCAACAATTATGAAAATTTTATTCGAAAATAAAACGGTTAAATTAAAAACTTATTATAACCAAATAATATTTACATTGTTGACAAAATTTTTTGAGATATACAATAATATCTGAAAGACAAGGGCTATCAAGTCTTTATGCCAGCACTTAACGATAAGAGTTTGCAGTTAACCACAAATAAAGCCAAAATCCCTTATTACTACAAAGATACGTTGATTTGTTTAAGCAGTTCATGGAGCAATAGCACAAAAATATCTAGAGGCGCGGTCGCGTTTTGCGCCAAGTCCACGCTTTAGCGAGACCGACCGACCCACTTTTACGAGAGTCAGCGAGTTCAAGCATGACAAAATTATCAGATCTCAGTAACGGCTGAATCGATCAAGTTCTGATTAGTCTCAATCAATAGCTTGGGGTTAAATTGTATAAGAAAAGTGTTTGTATTTTTTTTTCTCCATGCTCTACGTGCGGAGGTATTGCGAAGCAAAATCCAAATTTTGGCATTTATTTTTAAGATACGTCATCATCGCCAAGCAAATCTTGTCCAGTACACCTTTTCGACACGAGTAACGAGTGAGTAGTCGTTATAAGCCGATTCTGGACCACTATGTGTTAGTGCATACGTATACGTGTACGTGTGTGTGTGTGAGAGGGACGTTACAAGGGTCAGGTATATTTGCTGTCTTTCTCCCTCTCTCTTTCCCTCTCTTTCCAATAACGGTTTTTCCCGAATCATTGTTATATGCTAAACTAATTTTTAATAAAATTGATACGAATTTTTATTATGTTTATATTAGGTTGATATTAACCTAATATAAACTTAATATAAATTTTATATCAATTTTATTAAAAAGTAGTTTAGCAAATAACAATTATTTGGGAATAAAACGTATCCCTTTCTCTCTCCCTCTCTCTTTCCCTCTCTCTCTCCCATAGCATTTTTTCTCGAATAATTGATAAACTAATTTTAATAAATTGATATAAATTTTTATTATGTTTATATTAGGTTAATATTAACGTAATATCAATTTAATATAAATTTTATATCAATTTATTAAAATTAGTTTAACAATTATTTGGGAATAAAACGTATTCCTCTCCTTCTCTCCCTCCCTCTTTCCCATACAGTTTAGGTTTTTTTCGTATTAAAATATTTATTTAACAAATATTTAGAAAAACGTATCGCTCCCTCTCTCTATTGTCGATCTCTTTTTTACATATTGTTTAAATTTTTGTATTAAAAATTCGTTTCAGCATTTTAGGAAGAAGAAACGTTTTTTCCTCTTCCATTGTCAAGAAATATTTTATGACTCATCATTTAAAACCCGTACATTTGTCGCCGTACATTTGTAGACGACAAATCTTTACCTGGGATAATGTTTTCGCAACCCCCGTTGCGGCACGCTGTTGCGTCAGTCGCATGTTTTTGGCCGCACGCGTTGCGGCTATTGTTCGCTCGCTCGCATTATTTTTTAATATATACTAAACAGGAAAAGTGGACAGGGCAAATCATTTTTAGATTTAATATATGTTTTAATTAATGGCACCCACGTTGCAGACGAATCTTTACGGGTCCGTACGGGGTAATGTTTTCGCTCGTACCCCCCGCTGCGGACAGTTTACTACGAATACTACCAATAGTACAATTTTTACTACATATAATACTATTTCTATACGCTATGCATGCATATTCGCTCGCGTATTATAACACTAAAAAGGATTTTGACACAAAAACGGAATTTTATGGCAAGGCAAATAATCAGGTATTCATCTCCGAAAGAGATGAGACCCTTGACCGCTGCTAACGGGTAGAACGTGTCAAAAAAAATGGGTCAAAAATATTTGATACATGCTTAGTATGGAAAGGTGAATAATAGAAATAATATTAGACATTATTTTAAAAAAAACTTTTTTATTAAACGTGTAAGGCATCATATATAATATTGTCCAAAGCGTACATTAATAGTTCACAGTCTATGAATGAAGTTTTATCGTACATTTCGCGTAACAATTTTGCCGCATCGCACAATATTGTTAACACAATTTCTTCGCAAAAGAGATACGAAATGTTTATATTTTTCGTTTACAGCATATATATTGTGGTATAATTGGTAATACGCATGCTTGACGCAATGCTCGATTTCTAATAAAAACAATATAGTTGACGGTTTTTCATGCAAGTACCGTACGACGTCAACTTTACTATAGTTCCATTGCTCATATTTACAACTTGTATAGTTAAATTGCAAATGGTGAGTGATGCCGCAGCAGTTGCATGCACAAGTTGCTCGATGTCCGCACGTCTTTGAAGCAATGCCTTCCACGGTTCGTAATGTAGAATTATTTGGTTGCCTCGGTTGTCTCCGATAATTAATTCGACAAAGGAAATCGGCCCTGATCCCAGTGTCAAGATATTTATAAGCTGTAGGCGTCAATGCGAATCTCCTTCCCAGAATGCGAGGCGTATACTTTGGTTCCAAAGGTGATCTGTAAATAAAAAAATAAGGATGAGTAAGGTGTAGAAAATAAGAAAAAATATAAAAATATTTATTTGAAAGTATGTATAGATACTTACAATTTTTTTTCACACGCTTCAGCCTGGATCGGAACGTAGTAATTCGCCATCTTTTATATTCTTTTTCGTTATTTCAGTGACTGATACTCCGATGCTAGATCCGTTCACACGAGCAACTAATGTACGACTGATCGCAAATTTTAACGTTTTTAGAAATAAGGTTTTATGGAATTTTAAGAGGGGAAAACATCACTTCTTTTCCCAAGAATTTAATCGTTGCCGCTTAAACATGTATGCGGCACGTATACGGGTAATTTTGAACTCGTAAGATGCTTTGTTAGTTTTCCTTACAAGCAATATCTCATCTAACACCTTCATAAATACACCGGAAAACCTTTCCGTTTGATCTTTTCGAACAATAGTTTCGTATTTGACCCAGGTAAAAGACCGATGCATTGGTCATCACGAGTTTCCTTCTTTGTAAGAAAACCAAAACTAATCGATATATTTCATATAAACGTTCTTGCAAATTGAGTGTCACTTAAAAAAAAGATCACCTATAATGTTGAAGAGAAGATCCTTTTGACCTACAATAGTTAGTCTTAAGTCGCTCTTGTAGCGAACGCATCGTTCGTGTCAAAAATAAAAACTTTTAAGAGTACAACAGTATGTGACATTTTTGCGTGTAACAGAATGTGCTATTTTAATAGCAAATTTTAAATAAAAGAAATGGAAAATCGTGCAAATATCAACGAAGACGTATTTTTCGAAAATATTGGGAACATAGATCCCGAAAATCACGTAGACAATGATAACGAAGCGTTCGAAGAAGTGAATTTTGAAGACATTTTGGACGAAGAAGAAGAAGAAGAAGAAGAAGACGAGACGTTCTCCGACGATAACGGTTACAACAGTGATCATAGTGAGCACCTTGAGGATTGCATGGAAAGAGATGTGCCATCTGCTATGCAACTCAATGCTTTGCATATGACTACAAAAGTTTGCAAGATATTAGTTTATTATATGCTTACTCTCCATGAAGATTACACTCAAGTAACATGTATTTCATGCATTATGGAAGGTGATCCCGCGGATTTTGGATTAGAGCAAGTCATTCGACTCCATCAAACTGGGCCTTATATTGAGCTCTCAAGCAAGTATTGCGAATGCTGCCGAAAATATTTATAAACATTCCGTGCAACATGTGCGCAATGTGTATGCCCACCCAATAAAAAACTGGAAAATGGAAAACATTGAGCAAGTGGAACGTAAACTGCTCGAGTAATGCTCGCAGGTTGCGACTTTGGTGGTGCTTTTTGCATGGCTGCAACGATGTGACGAGTGCCTCGAACAGCTTGAAGAACGTTGTAGTGCCAAGCGTCCTCGACTCGCTATTGGGCATAAACAATCTCTAGTTGCGAGAATCACACGACTCGCTAGTGCAAAGACTCAATTAGAGAAACGTTTTATACACGTTGGTGGTGGTGGATACGCGAGCACTAGTGCCGGTGATAAGAAAGCGCTCGTATGGCGTGAGATTAACGCCGTGTTCAAGAGCCGCATTTTGACCGGCGCGGTGATCCGTAATATGAACTATATCGAGCCGCGACAATTTTTGGAGGACGCCAGTGATATGGTTATTGAGCATGTGCGAGACGCTATCCAAAAACATGATAATGTAAAAGTGATTACTGTGTTCAACGGTGAGTTTGTGAACACTCATAGTGAACGCGATAATAAAAATATCGCAACGAAAAATAATGAACTTTACCAAACGTCGAATGTGCGTGAGTGGTACGAGCAGCGCGTCATCGATGTCACGTTGGCGATGCTCGATGAGTTCCAGGAACGCGAAAGCGGATGGGCTCTCATGCGAATCCAGAATCTAACTATAAATATTAATAAACTTAATTCCATGCACGCGGGATGTGAAATTGAGTTGCCACGCGAAATTATATTGAAGACAGCAGTGGTCAATTTGAAATTTATGGACAATGCGTGTTTCGCATGGTCAGTGGTTGCCGCTTTGTATC